>NW_011371358.1:2929003-3130207 GCF_000150735.1 Paracoccidioides brasiliensis
CGCATGCTAAGTACAGAGAATATGCATGCATTAGCTATAAATGGGTTCCTGACGATCTTGTCTGAGCCATTGTAAAGTGAAAATACAAGTCTGAAGTTCTCAAAAAATTTGGGAGCAGTCTTCAAGCTCATTGAGTTCCAGACTTTTTCCCGAGTCTGTGCAATGTACCAATTCCGTATATGGAAAGACCTTGCCTTCATCAGTACGCCAACCATACAACCCATGGGCTGGCACACTGTCTTTTGAAAAGGGACGGGCTGCATAGAGACCTTGATCTTCAGCAAGTGTAATGTTGGAGCCTCACTTGCTGAACAAACTCATTGATGTAAACACAACAGGTGGTGAATTCCACTATAAGTCTGTATCTTCAGAAGCTTTCACTTGTCCAAGCTAGATTCCACTAAATATTTAGCATGAGCCTGGGAACAGACGTCTTTGGTGATGGCAGCTAAGGCCATGTTTTAAAGAAAGAAGAAGACTGCTAAAAATTCTCATTTGATGATTTTGCAGAATTGCTACTGTGTATTGAATAGAATCTTTGTAAGACTATCAGTGAATATTTTTAGAGAATACTCTAGAATGACATCTTATCTGAGAGAACTGAAATTACTAAAGTGAAATTTATTTTTCTAATAATGCAAGATTCTGTTCAATAGTTATTGTCTTTGTTGATGAAAATAGAAGGAGCTGGTATAAAGTAGCTAAAGATAAAAAAAGACAAAAAGTATCTTTGAGCAGATATACTGTTAACTAGAGCAAGATTTATTCCTATATTAAGAAGAGAGCTAATATGTCTAACTGAGTGATATTAAGATTAATATCATTCATGAAGAAAAATATTATTATGTATTAAAAAACTAAGCTAGCTGAACTAGTTACTAGTTAAATGGTAATAGAAAAATATATAACTGTAACAGATCTAAGATAATTAATGTTATAATAGCTAAGAACAAAAAGCTATAAATGTTGTGATAGAAATCAAAAAAGCAGAACATATGAAATGCCTTTAAAAGTTTTAATGTAAATTGAAAAGAAGTAACTATAGTTTCTGTTATGGCGCAGTCGCTGGTAATATGGGATAAAGTTGATCCATTCTGACCTCAACCATATTCAGTTGCTTAGGTTGATCCGCTCCGATTCTCAACTGTCTATATATTTTCAGCTGCTCGTCTCATTCCCACATTCTAATCCCCAGTTTAGTATTCTCATCGCAGCTACCTAGTAGATAGATGAATTGGTCTTTTGTCTTGTTATCATCATGCCTCTAGTTGAGTCATGACATAATACTAAACTCCTCTTTTTCATAAGCTCTAAGGATTAAGTAGGCAAGTCTTATGTTCATGTCCATGTCTATGTTTACACCTGTATCTAATTGAGCTTCTCAGTGGTTGTGACTGTGCTAAGTGTTTAAAATCTTAATTAATTTTTGTTCTTCTCTATTGTTTTTTATTTATTTTTATCTTCATCATTGAAGCTTCTCTTGCTGCTTTTTATCAGAAATTTAGAAGTATTATTTAGAAGCTCTGCAATCAAAATCAACAGTTGTTGTTAGGCTCAGCGTCTGACCGAGCCCGACCGAGGCCTGGTGCCCGGTAAGACTCGACGTCGGATTAAGCTCGGCGCCCGATTAGGCCTAATCCACATCACGTGACCACGCGACCATGCGGGCCTTTCATCCCATCAAGCTTAGTATTTCGTTATATAGCAGTTAGCAACGCAGAGAGTTTCCTTCTTATGCAGCTCGCATTCGCTCCCTGTCATTTATAAACTATTTTTAATTATTATAAAATAAAGTATTAAGAAGAATTTTAGATGCTTTAAAACATCTTCTATTAGAGCTATAGAAATAGAGATATCAATTTCATTATCAGCTATTAAATTTGTTAAAAATTATATGAATTATACTCTAAGAATCATGATAATGAATATAAATTATTTAATTCAAATGAGAATATCTACTTTATATTTTTCAGATATATCTGAAGAAGATTTAAATAGAAAAAAATTTCTAAATTGAAATGAATGCTCTAAAAATTTAAAGAAGATAATATCTTCTCAATTATATAGAATATATATTATGGTTGATGATTAAATATTAAGCTTAAATGTAGAAAATTTAACTTATAATAAGCTCTATTCTTGAAAGAAAAATCTAAATTTATTAATAGATATTATTATTAATAAACTATCAAAAGAAAAGAAAAAAACTATATATATTTAAAAACTTTTTAAAAAATATCATAGTTACTGACTGAATACATTTTAAATAAAGAATAATAATAATAAAAACTTTTAAAGATAAATGAAAAGAACTCATTACTAATATATTTAAAATAATTTAAAAAGTGAACAAGAACAGTTGAAAGCTAGCATAATAGTAAAATATTTTAAACTGAATTTAAAATATAATTTTTATAAAAAATTTTTAAAAAATATAAAGTTTTCAATTCTAAGATATTTGCAATTTAGAAGATTTTTATAATAACTTATAAAATTATTTCTCAGAAATTAAATATTAAAAATATTTAAATGTTTTCAGATAATCAAACAGTACTTAAAAAAATTAAAAAAATTAAAATTAAAATAATTAGATAAATTTTGAATTAATTCAAAAAAAAGTAAAAATAATTAAAATTAAAAATAAAAACATTTAAAATTACTTATCTTAAGTATCTGCTTATATAAATATTATAAAAAATAAAAAAGTAGATCTAGAAGTAAAAAATTAAAATTAAAACTTAAAAAATAATTTAAAAAATTATGTTCTAATCATATATTAAAAAAATTAAAAAATTCTATCTTGATAAATAATAAAAATTTAGAAAAAAAAGATAAAAAGTACTCAATATATAAGATATAAAATAAAATTAAAGTAAAAGTTTTTATTAATAAAATGTAAAAAGAAAATATTTTCTTCTATAATATAATTAAAACTTAAATATAACTACTTTAAATCATATATAAAAAAATTTAAAGGCTTTTTAAATATTAATAGATGTGATTTCTATGATATAATTGAAAATTTAAATTAGATATTAATAAATTACTCATTAAATAATAAAGATAAAAAAGAAATTAAAAGAAAAATACTTAATTAATTAGTTAAATATAATTTTTTTTAATATTGAATTAAAATAAGTTTTTAATTGAGTTTATAAAAAAAATAAAAATTATTTTTAAAGAATAAATTTTAATCTTAAATAAAGTTGATATTTGATTTATATAATTTGAGAATAAATATTTATTATTACTTTTATTAAAATTTCTTTTACATTAGTTTGAATTATTTTATATTATATTGAATTGTTTATTTTATTTAAGTTGATAAAAAATTTGAATAAAAATTAAAATTATAAATATATCTTTTATTAAAAGATTATTAAGTATTATTTTTTTTTTAAAATAAAATTATATAACTATATAATTTAAGTATTATTTATTAATTAAATTAAATAAATATTATAGTTACTAACTAAATAAATCTTAAATAAATAAATAAATAAATAAATAAATAAATAAATAAATAAATAAATAAATAATAATAATAATAATAATAATAATAATAATAATAATCTTATATTATAATAAGTTTTATTCTTAAAAATTTTAATTTATTAATTAATATTTCTATTAATAAATTTTTTTTAAAAAATTACTTATATTTAAAAATTATAAAGCTTAATTTTTATTATATATTTATTTAAATTTATAAATTAAATATATAAAATAATTAAATTTTAATTTAATTAAATATTATAGTTTTTAATTATATATATTTTAATTAAAAAAATAATAATTATAGTTATATAAAAAATTATTAATTAAACTTAACTAATTAATAAAATAAATAAGTATTTATTTATAAATAAAAATATTTAAAAATTAAAGATATAAATAATTATATATATTAATAATTTTCATATATTAAAAAATAAATTATTGACTTTTTAATTAATAAATCAACTATATATATATATATAACTTTTATAAAACTTATTTTATAAAATATAATATAATATTATTTTATATGATTATAAAATAAAATTATTATAAAAAATAAAATATATAAATATTAAATAAAAAATAATAGTGAAAAATATTTTAATAAAAATTTATAACTATGATAATTTTATTTTTTAAATAATAAAATTATAAAAATTATTATTATATATTATTTAAATAAAATTTTAAATTATTTTTAAATTTTAAATATTTTAATATATTTAAAAAATATTTTTTAAAGTTTAATTATATTATTATTATTTTTAATAAAATTTTTATAAAAAATAAATAATTAAAATTAAAGTTAAAAATAAATAATATAGAAAAACTTATAAATAAAAAAATATATACAATAATAATTTAAATAAAAAAATTAAAAAAATTAAATATATATTTTAAAAGAAAGCAGTATTAGTTACCCTTTCAAGTTAAATGATAAAAATTTTTAAGACAATAAAGTGACTATTACTGAGTTTTTGAATTTGAGAAGACTGAATGACAATAGATGGAAGTTAGGATTGAAGTCTAGGTTAGTTGACTAGAAATACGCCGGGTTTGGACCTGGGAGGACAGAACTTAATGTGCCCACCTGGGGGACTGGAGGAGGTTAATGACAAGATGAGAGGTTTCTTGCTACTGGATGCTGCCCTAGATCTGTCCAATCGATAACGACGATATTTAATGGATATATATATGTTACTGGCGTGAAAGTTTGACGGTGCGTTGAGTCGAGCCTATCAATCAACTTTTCTTTCGATGAACTTTATACTCCGCCCTAGCAACCCGCATGAAAATCTCCACATCATTAATCGGCACCCAGCTGGTCAAAACCTTCATTGCGTTCTCAAAGTCTGATTCCAGGATGATATCCCGCATACCATCGATGAGGGCGGCGGAGGCGGCGTGGAGGACATCAAGGCTTTTGCCGAAGGGCCTGGCGATCGGTTGCTTGGGGGATGATTGGGCATCGGAGATATTACCATTTGGTGTGAGGGAACTTGTTGGGGGTAGAGACGTGGGTAAATCTGTGGGTGCTGGTGGTTCCTCTGAGTCTCCTAGGAGCATGAAGACGTCCCAGACGCGGAGCTGGGCGGGGAATGGAATTGAGTAGTTGAATAGTGTTAGGTACCATCGGGTTCCGTAGGCAGTTGGGGGAATGCCGAGTTCAGTCTGGATATAGGGTTAGTGCCTGATATTAGTTTTACCTTCAGTTTGAGGAATGAATTCATGAAAGAAACATACCAGCTTCTGAGCTACTTCACCGCCATCAAGCCATCCCTTTTCAAAATTATCCAGAGCTTCCATCAGACCAGAGAAACCGGATCTGTACAACCGATCTAAGCCTCTAAGTTGCCACAACCTCACAAGCATGACGAAAGCATGCTCTTCGTCGTAGTATGCGAGAAGCGTCGCAGCCAGCGCAGCCATACCCTGAACATATCCAGTGTCAGGAAAGTAGAGGGACATCGCATGGAGGACTCGGAAGAGAAGCCTCTGGCCGCCTCTATACCGGCGACGAAACATGATATGACTGTTAATGGTCCTGGGAACATCAATATCAATCTGAACATCATCTGGGGAGCCTTCCTCTTGGAGATCATTGAACTTCTGAATAAGCTCTGTATCTGACGGACTATCTTTTCTTTTCTTTGCACTAGCACTTAGAAACGCGTACCAGGCTGTAGCTCGCCATCTGTCGGGAATCCCTTTCCAGGTACGCTCGGTAAGTTTCGAGCTCTTCACATCGAATTCGAAAGTCATGCCAGAACCATCGTGTGATTTAGATACTACTTTGGCCATCTTTCTCCACTTATCTTCTCTTTCCCATTCCTTTTTCTTCCTTGCAAGGGCAAGGGGACCGTCATCATCATCATCAACGGTTTGACCGGGGAGAGTTAACATGTCTCTCGCTTCATCCACGAACTTTCGATTTCTATTATGGGGTAACTTGTTGGTAGCATATCGTATTTTGGAGGAGGATCTATGAAGACCTGGATGATAGGAACTTTGAGAAGAAGAAGGGCGGGATTGATCTGCTGATTTTCGAGGAGGAGACCGTCCTGCGAAAGATCGGGAACTTGCTGCGGCAGAAGGTGCCCTTTGTAACGTACGTTTCTTACGTGGAGCTGAGGATGCAAACAATAAACTAGCTGAGACCCGCCGCATAGGTGAACGCATGTCTGGACTATTTCCGGTTTCTTTTCGGGGTATAATAAACCCATATCTATCAACGTCGCCGACTTGAATATTCTCCCAATCCTCCAAACCTCCAGCAAGCTCATGTGGTTCTCTTGGGATAAAACTACTCCTTCTCGAGCTGTGTCCAACAACTGATGTAGCTGGAGTGTTTGCCCGTTTAGTTTCGCACACATCAGTGTTCTCGCCTTCAGGTGATGGGCCATCCAATATAGCCTCCTCATTATTAAGACCCAAAAGCTCGTTAACCTCTGCCTCGTCAATAGCTTCATCTCCCTTCTCATACATCAAACGGACCCGTTGCGATAGGATTTCCTCGTCAGTCGAAAGAGCTCGAGCTGCAGAGCTAGATGGCCGAGGTCGTAGAGAATTGTTAGACCTGATACGTCTCGAATTCAGTGATTTGGGAGTCGTTGATTTGCTGTCTAGCGTATTATCATTATCATTATTATCATTGTCATTGATGATGTTGATGTTGATGTTGCTGTTGTTGTTGTTATTATTATTATTATTATTATTACTCCCATCACTCATAATGCTCTCTTCGTTATCTATAACTTCTTTTGGCCGACTTTCAGAAGCTTCTCCAGGCCTATCAACACTTTTTTGCGGACCTTCAGAGATTGATTCCAAGGATTCCGAAGTCAAGTCTCCAAAGGAGCCAGTTGGGATGTCCAAAGAAATACCACGAAACGGAATAGGTTCGGCAATTGGAAGCGGTGGGACGGCAGTAGGAGGGTCTGACTTCCTTTTCTTTAGCGGACTCCATTTTCGTTCTGATAGTCGGGAGCTAGGACGAGTATGTTCCTCGTCGATGATAATGCTTGGAATGCTAGGAGGCGACTTCAGGCTTGGTGAAGAGAGTTCTTCTGTGGCCACTGTTGTTCTGCTGTCCCTTCTAGATGTGGCAAGACTAGAATCCCTTCTTGTTTCACTTTCCACGCGATGAATTAACCTCATGGGGGAGATAGGTAGCTCTGTGGAGGTAATTGATGTCTGCTTTGGGGCACGATTGAATGATTCTATTTGTAGACTGGAGGGTCGAGAAGGAGGTGTGTTGGTTGAAATGGGTGTGGTGGGAGAGAGAGGAGATGGCACAGGAGGCGGTGACAGAGGGACGGAAGCAGTAGCAGCAGTATCGTCGTTGAGAGCTTCGGGGGCCTCAACCCTGGTAATAGAGCTCATAGATGGTATAGGGGGAGGAGACCTGGTAGGCGCAAGATCTGCCATAGCTCCACCCTCAAGGCTCAGCGCCATGTCAATTTATATCTAAAGGGAAAATTGGGTTGAGAACGTCCCACACAGCAAGAACTTGCTGACTCAATTAGAGTGACGCCAGGCTATACGAGAGGACGAAGCAGAGAAGGAGACGTCAACAGCAGCTGTAGAAGTCGGTAAGTGAGCTGGTAATTTCCAAAGTCATGGGGAGGCGCAACGAGGATCTGGAGACGGCATTCCTCTTTGGAAAAAAAAAAAAGAAAAAGAAAAAAAAGAAAAGAAAGAAAGAATTAGAAACTATCTAGCGAAGGGATCTAAATAGAAAGAAAAGACAACTGGTTCCATTGATTAACAGGCAGACTCTAGGGAAATGTTAGTTAGGGCAGTCCAGGGCAAGGTAATCACAGTGGTTGCACAGTGAGAAAGGAAAAAGGGGCGGAGATTTGGAAATGAATCGAGATGAGTTTCAAGGTTGCTTCTGATCATGAAAGTATAAAGGGAACTACTTTGGGCTTCTCAAATCACGTGCATCGATATTTTAATTAGATAAAACTTGACTAGCTTGTTATAACAACAACAATTATATTTATTTCATATAATTTTATTTTATTTAATATATTTATTATATAAAGTAAAGTATTTTATAAGTATTAAATTTTTATTAGAAATTATTATAATATATATATATATATATATCATATAACATTTGATAAAATAAATAATTATTAATATAATTATTTAAGTATATAATAAACTATAACTTTAAAATATTTAATTATAAAAATTATTAATACAAATTATTAAAATATAAATATTATTATTAATATATTATAAATAATATAAATAAGAATAAATATATTAAATATATATATATATATAAATAATTTAAATCTTTTTATTAAATATAAAATTAAATTAATAGATTTTATAAAATTATAAATGTTAAATTAAAGTATATATTATTACTAATAACTTAATATTATTTTAAAATAAAAATAAATACTTTTTAATTTTTTAATTTTTAATTTTATTATTTGTTATTATTATTATTATATAATTTTTTAATATTACTTTATATTTTATATAAAACAATAATAATTAAAAATTATAATAATAAGTAAAGATATTAAAGTTAAAAATAATAATAATAATAAATATATTTTTAGAAAATTAATCAAAATATAAATATTAATAAATTTATAAAAATCCAATCAAGTTTATAAGGAAGGTTAATCATAATTTGATGAATACAATTCAATGAAACACAGGATTAATGAAGATGAAGAATAATGCTTGGATTTGATTGATTTGATTGGGTTGGCACTAAACAGGTTGATAATTTCTTGTAATATTTGCAGTACGGAGCTAGTTTCAGGAGGTTGGTGCCAAGGTTTCCTATTACGGATTAGAGACCGAATCAGCATAGCAACGAGCTGCCATTTTTGGACGCCACCAACTGCGGGGCCACAAACATCACGAAAACCCATCCCTACAGCCAAGACATTGGTCAATTTAAGGCAGTGGAGCAGAAGCAACGAGGAGATATATACATTCCAAGCCTGGTTGAAGTCAAGTTAAGCAAAGATCATCCATCTATAAGTTTGGTCCACGTGATATTATGCCCTGGATATTCAACCCACTAAATGGCCACTGCAGCCAATCACATCTACAGATATTATTAAAGGTCTGGGTCCCCGCGGCCGCTAAGCCTGATGTGTCTAAGCGCCGTACCCTGAGCGTTGAGCCCTTACAATGAACCCCCTTTTACACCTAGACTCTAATTACCGGAAAGCAAAAGGGGGTTTTATTATTTCGAAAACGCGGATCAACACCCCACCTGGGCATTTATTCTATCAATAATCGATTCACTCCAACTCTGTGATAAACTTGCTGTCCCTCGCTTGGTTAGATGCCAGGGAAAGAAGAAGGGAAGAACAGAAAGGTGAGACAAGGAAAAGCAGGTTTTTCTGAAAGAAACTATTTGCAAACTTGTTGAATGGGAGGCTATATCTAGATGCATCCAGTGCTTTGTTATGCCCACATGGCTGGAATAAAGGGAGGAGATAAAAAATGGCTTTAAAGATGGAGCAGGGAGTTATGGCGTAATCTACGAGCCGCAGCTCCGTTAAAGTATCTCTTCTAAACATCAACCCTTTACGCCGCAGTAGCTGTACCAGCCTCAGAGTCATTAACATTGCTAGTCTGTTTCCGCCCAGGTTCAACAGGTTCTAGTGGCAGCATCTCAATCTGCCGTACAAGGAAGCTTTTTTCATCAGTAAACTGGTCGTCATCTGTCCGGTCCTCCAGGAACTTGGGAAGGAATTTCAACAGCCGATCGCGATTGTTGATTAGGATCTTTTGGACAGCAATAGATTTGTTGGGATTTGCAACAAAGACCTAGAAGTGTGAGTGTTAGATTCATTTTGTGTCATATGCAAGAAACGAGAATAATAAAAAAACAAAAAAAATAAAAAAATAAAAAAAATAAACCGGGTTGAGGCAGATGATGGGTCGGACCTTGAAAATGTGGAATCCTTCATATTGGACCATTTTGCGATCATCTCTCAACAGGTTCATACACAGCTTGAGATGATCTCCGCGATCCACGTATTTCGTCATGACATTATAATTAGCCCGGTCTAGAAGGATCTCGCCTAGCAGCTTGATGCTTTGCCGTTTTGTCACATACGAGTCCGACTGGACAAGAATATCGTTGTATTTGCCGAAGAACAACTCGAAATTCGATAACAGATATTGTGACACTAGGGCTTTATGTTTCGTGAGAATTTCCTAGGGAGAAAGGTCAGCTAAAAACCAAAACCCCGAAAAAAAAAGATCCTCTTGTACACTTATGCAAAAACTAAATATAGACAAGGGGAAAGATTGAATGTGGTCACCTACTCTAAAAGTAGTAAATGCATCTGCGCCTACTTCGAAGCTACCGCGGTTAATCCATTGGAAGAAATTCCAAAAGACTCCCTCTCCAGTCTGCTTGGTACCGGGATCAACTTCATTAATATGGATAGCAGGCCCGTCTCTTGCCGACTCGTCGTACAGTATAATAGCCGCAATAACCTCGTACTTGAGCGCCTCCCGCAGGATAGAGCCACAGGGCATGGCGCTTCGATGATTTTCGTAGCCCCAACATAGCTCCACTATAATTTCTGGCCGATTGCTAGCAATGTAGGATATGACAGGAGGTTCTGAGGAGTCCGCATTGGTGGGTTTGAAACGGAGGATATGGGAGAATATAGTTTGCGTATCTTTTCTTGCTTCGAATGGGAGGTATCGGATACTTCGGGCGAGTTCGTAGAGGAGGTCGTCTTGGATGACGGCTTGTATCAATTGTTGTACCTGTTCGGGAAGAATGTCGACTTCTTCACCGGGGAAATCGTGAGCTAGACTATTCCCTCTCGTAAATATTTTGCGGGACGGAGGAAGGGAGGCGGATATCCACCAATAATTTTACCGACCCTGTGTCCCCTGAACTATCAACTTCATATGGGCCAATTGCTTGGCTAAATCTTCCTCTATCTGGTTTCCATTACCGTCAGCAGAATCTCCATAGTTTGATAGATAAATGAAGCGAACCTTCGAGCCACCATTTGGGTTTTCCCAGAGCCTCACGAGGAACTCCTTTATCAATCGCGCGACCTCCGCGGGCTGCCTTGCTCTGGCGCGGTTGAACAGGAACGCCATTGTCGCCCACAAGTCCCTTGTTGGTGTCCAGGAGATAGGGGGAAAGTGAGCTTATATAAGACCTCAATCGGAATTCATCAAAACAATGGGATGTTGGTAACTTTCTCAACGTGTTGAAGGTGGTGGGTTATACGGAAATTGTAAGCCAATGCCCTAGGCATGACAGTGGGTAGTTCGCCGTGGAGGAGATGGTCGAATATATCGGGACTGGCGTTGGGAGGGAGGTGGTGTTGTTCCTGTGGAAGGGAGAGATTTCGTGGTAGGCGTAAGAGTTGAAGCTGATGGTTTTCATCTGCCGTTTGGTTAAAACAAGCGTGGCACCAGCTGGGCATGACGTACAGTGGGGGTAGTTGCCCGTTGGAAACGAAGGATCCAGGCACTCTGGTACGCGCCAAGCTACTAGTAGCGCGAGACGAGTTCAGTGCAATTACGTGCCGTGGGAGTCTCACAGGCTGCTTTTTTAGGCTTTGGATGCCAAT
This sequence comes from Paracoccidioides brasiliensis, assembly GCF_000150735.1. NCBI lineage: Eukaryota > Fungi > Ascomycota > Eurotiomycetes > Onygenales > Ajellomycetaceae > Paracoccidioides > Paracoccidioides brasiliensis. The sequence goes on from NW_011371358.1 coordinate 2,940,598, forward strand.
TGGTAGTTAAAGAGTCTTAATTAAGGTTCGGGGGTGCACTGCCTAACATTTCGCCCTTTAGGCTCTTCCTCTCAAAAACCAGCTAACTGCTCGTCCAAGAACGAAACACATGCTTCATTAATCTCTACTGGAGCCGATTGTTCGGGAAATGTCCTATTCTACATGAAAAGTGTGCCGTAGATATCATCTCAGTACATCATCGGAGGGAATTCAGAGCTTTCCCACCTTGAAAGAGGCATTGCGGGAGCCGTGAACGTGGGGAGATTCGCCCCCGAGCTTCACGGAAGGCCGTAGGTTATTTAGTCAATGTTGCAAAATTGTAGATCCAACACTTTCGGGAACCTCCCCTCTAATCTCTCTCCCCTGGTTAACCCTTGAAGGTATAGTTAATTGGGTATAATGCTGGCTAGTTTTTACCCCTGTAGTGTGAACTTCCTGTGACATCGTGGCTCTGACTGCGGTCCGGTGGTGGGCGAGAATCGCGAGAAGTTGGACTGGAGGTATTTGGGTCTAAGAATCCATTGTCGGGGCTCGTGGTTAAATCGTGGTATTAATTATTTAGGCCCTGCGATGGGCTACGGGGTGCGATGCAGAGACTGAAAAAGAGGCCGCTGGAACAGGCATCCCTGTATGAATTGCGGAACTTGGTAAACAACAGAAGAGGTATTTAGTTAACTAACTAATCGTGCCCCGCGCACCCACACCTGATGTGGGTGCGCCACAGCGTAATGATAAAAACAGCATAATGATAAAAATATGGATAATTAGAACTTCAAAAATTAATATCTCATCACCACACTGCTAATCTATGATAATTAATTTATCTATATCATCTGTAGTAGCTGTATTATTCGCGAGACATTCATATATATCATTAACCTCTTGTTGAGTTGGATCTGTGGCATTTTTCTTCAAAGCTCTCTCAACATGTTTGACTTTTTTATAATGTTCTTTTTCTGCTTCCTCCTCTTTACATTGTGTGATCTTTCTATTTGCATCTCTGACAGTGAGTATACCTTCTACTTGAACCTGCTGATGTGTAATTTTAGTTCTGTGGCATTTGATTGCAAAATAGTAACTCTCAATCTCACTCTCTCTTATAGTATTGAGTTCTGTCTGGACAAGACTGCCTTCAAAAATCTTGTTCAATCAATTGCTCAGATGAGATGATTTGAAATCAAGTGTATTCTTCATATCTTGCATTGTCTTCTTTGTCACTCAAATATAATATTGTAGCTTCTCAATTGTCTTGAGTGAGAATAGCTGTGATGAAGCAATATCTAAACAGTTTGATTGCAGTAAAAAGAAGTCTTCTTTATATATTTGCAACTTAGAGTAGTCAGAGATCTTTGAATCTAGCTTAAGCAGTATAGATTGTGAGTTGAATGAGATAATGCCATGATTCACAAAGTCAGTTTAAATAGTAAAAGATTGAAAAGTTTTTTTATGAACATCAGCTAGATTTTATAGAAATTGACATTTTTCATACTGCTCATATCTGTATCATGCAGCTTGATTAATTATCTTTGAATAATAGTGCTTATACTGTTGAAAAGATATGCTATTTAGAGATTGCAATATATGAGTTGAATGTGAAGAAAATTCATATAGAATAATCTTGTGAAGATTGCAGTATTGTAAAAATTCTTCAATAAGATGAGATTCATAATTATTAAAAAGCAGCAATTGATGACTGTCTTACTGATGTTTTTTAGAGATCTTATTAAAGTGCTGAATTCATGCAAAGTTAATCTCATCATTAATATAATTAGTATCTGATGTTGTAATTGTATATCTGCCTGGTAGATTGCTTTATGTATATCAGTCTTCAAGTTAAGTTTTGAATTTCATGATGATGAAGAGATTCAATATCTCATCATCTGCTGAAACACACTCAATCACAGTGATCAATTCTCAAAAATATAATAAAGTTATAACTGAATTAAAGTCTTTAAAAGCAGTAATAACTCATTCTTCATATTCTTGACTCTCTTAAAAGTCAATCTCATTGAAGTTGTAGATATTACAGATTTAAAATATGTACTTTTGAAGTAAGATTTTCAAATGATCAAATCACATCTTGATGTAGCTAATATTCTCAACAATAATTCTTTTCAGATTCATTGCCTTCTGTCTAACTCTTTTATACTCATTCAAGCTTGGTATATATTGATAGGTCCACATCTTGCTAACCACAGATGAGAAGGTTGAAGGATCAGTATAATGGCATTTGAGAATGAGATTTATATTATCTTGAATCTGCTCTGCAGTCAGCAAACAATTATTTCTGTTCATATGAGCTATCCACTCTTTTAACACATTCTCCTGACTCTTGCTAAGCTTCTTGTTTAGTGCAGTCTTTGCATTGCATGTTTTTCTTCCATTGATTTTTACTTGAAGATGTTGATAAGAAATGTTGAATTTGTATGCCAGAGGTAGGATTTTCTGTTTTCAATTGCCATTATAGACTTCAATGACACTCTGAATACATTTTTCAAGATCATCTATCTTATTGGTCATGGTGGTAGTGATATATTAATATTTGAAGATTGATTAATGAAGAAGTTGATATTTTTATCATTATGCTGTTTTTATCATTACGCTGTGGCACACCCACATGAGGTGTGGGTGCGCGGAGGCACGATTAGTTATTAAATATCATCGTAGTTCCGTGACCTAGTTATGCAAGCCGATTCTACTCGACAAATGCTCAACCCCAAGGAGTTGCCAATTGATAGTTTCATAGGAGAAAGCATTCAGTGAAGTCTCGAATCTTACCTGGTAAGACGTTGCAGAAGAATAAATATCCCCGTTGCAAGTACCCTCTGGGTACGATATAGCTGGTTGTCAGCTTTAACATAGATCCGAAGTCTCGCGTCACTACCCGGGCCTTCATTTGAGAAAAGCATCTCACGATGCAACAAAACATTCTGAAAGAATCACATGAGAGAGAGTATCTATTTCACGTGTTGTCAAAATTGTCAGAATTGTTTAGGCTGTCATATTTTAAGCTTCTTAAATTTCCCCACTTCAAACCTTCAACCAAAATTCTTCCGCGCCTAGTTTTAATACAAGAAAGATATTAATCGAGGAGGGTTAACAAACTGATCACCACGCCATTGTCCTTTATAGGATATATCAGGGTTTTTCTTTCTCCACTATTCTAATGCAACTATGGCTTCTCTTCCCCAAACTCCACGCGCTCTCTCCGAAGATAACCATGTGGACAGTGACAGCGATTCATCCATCACTGATCCCCTCGACCTATCCAAGGATGAAGGATGGGAAGATCTCGAGCTCGACGAGGAATCTGAGCCTGTAATCAGCTTGTTTAATGATAAGGTCTTCCCAGATGCTCGATCGATGCTCCATGACTGCAAAGAAAATTTCCACTTGGACTTTTTAAGGGTTCAGAAGGACCTTGGTGTGTAGATCAATACCGGCCCAATATTTTGCGCAATGTGACGGGAGAGCAAAAGTGTGGTGTCTGCCATTTGGTGCTGGGCTAGCCTACAGCTGACTTCTTTTCTTCTTCCCCTTTTACAAAATCTCCTCTTGCAGACCTAGATTTCCTGGGCACCATTCGTCTTGTCAACTATATTCGTTCCGAAGTCAAGGCGGGAAATTTAACACCCGATGTATCCTCTGCGTCCTTATTCGATGATGAGCGATACTTGAGGCCTGTGCTGGAGGGCGATGCTCTTCTATACAGCTTAGATGATTTATCTGAGGAATTGAGTCCCGGTCAAGATGTGGGAGGAGACGATGGCGGGGTGAAACAGGCAGATACGAAAGATCCGACGGTTCGGATTCGAGAACTAGAGGAAGAGCTGGAGCGTATGCGAGGAGATATTGAGGAGTATAAGGCGATCGTTAAGCGGACTTTGGATAAGGAATTAAGCAGCGCCACTGCAAGTGCAGATGGGAAAACAGAAACTTCAGAGTCTGGCAGATTTCAGCAAGCAGAGTCTGGCTACTTCACCTCCTACTCGTATAATGGTGCTTATTCAATCCATCATGCGATAGCCAATAAACAAATGTGGTGGACTTATCAACTAAGTCTTGATTGCAACAGATATACATGAATCCATGCTCAAAGATTCCGTCCGCACGGATGCTTATCGGGATTTTATATATGACAACAAAGGTCTTTTTAAGGACAAGGTTGTGCTTGATGTTGGGTGTGGAACGGGTACGATAGCATTTACTTATATCACTCCATGAGCTTTTTTATGGCTTACTTGTGTCCAGGTATTTTATCAATGTTTTGCGCCAAAGCAGGGGCGAAAATGGTGATTGCAGTTGACAACTCTGATATCATCGACCGGGCTCGTGAAATCGTCTATGACAATGGATTCGGAGACGTGATCAAGTATAGCTTTCTTTTTAAATCCCGGCATTTGCTATAATCATACTAACTGGACATTATTAGATGCATCCGCGGTAAAATTGAAGAAGTGCAACTCCCCGTCCCACAAGTCGACATCATTGTCTCGGAATGGATGGGATATTGCCTCCTCTTCGAAGCCATGTTCGACTCCGTAATCTGGGCCAGAGATCGCTACCTTGCGCCGGACGGCCTGATGGTTCCCTCCCATGCCACACTCCAAATAGCACCCCTAGCCGGTCCAGACCTGATTGACCCGCACATCACCTTCTGGAACTCAGTCTACGGTTTCAAAATGTCCAGCATGTTGTTGGGTATATACGATGAGGCCCTGATCCATTGTATCTCGAAGCCGGAAGACACCATCGTCGCCAAGGCATCGCCATTCTTGCAACTGCCTCTACATAACATAACCATCGACGAGCTGACGTTTGTCAAGGAGTTTGAAGTGGCGCTCAATACGGACATTGATGCGCTGGACGGCTGGGCTGTGTGGTTTGATATGTTCTTTATGCCGTCGAGGACGTCCAAGGTGGCTAAGGATGCTGTGCCAGGGGATATGAAGAAGGAAGGGTTTGTCGCTTTCTCGACAAGCCCGTTTGATCCGGAGACTCATTGGCAACAAGGGTTGTTTCTGATTAACAGGAAGAAAAAGCCCGCCAAGCCGTTAAAGAAGGGACAGGTTATTAAGGGACATATAGAGTATAGGAAGAAGGAAGATAAGTCACGCTCTTTGGATATTAAGATTAATTGGGATATTGAGGATGTGGAAAGTGGGCGACAGGAGTGGTCGTTGCAGTAATAACGAAACTCAACTTCTCAGGAATTCTCAAATCTTAGGCAGCTTCTTATAGAATTTGGGTCCACAGAACTCTTATACTTTGTGGGGTATATTAAAAATAGAGAAGGTTGGTCAAATTAAAAGCGTCGTTATTCATAACTGCATTACTCTGGAATTTTCTAGATTAAGCGTATGGGTATATATCAAGTGCGAAGAAAACTAATCAGCCAGCTATACGTTGGCAAACTGGGCACTGTATCGTTTCCCGGGAGCTGGCACCCAGCCCGATGACTGGTCATCACCAGAAGAGCGTTTTCCACGTTCCTTGTCGTGGTTCCTGGAGCTTCGGTGAGAATGGCGATCATCATGGGAACGTGAATGTCTCGGAGACCGATCCCGACTCCGCTCCCGCCGGTCCCGATGTGAGTTACGTTTCTTAGAACTCTCACGCTCACGGGCATTCTCCGCAAGAGGAACATCAGCGTCCAGACTGAATCCCTCCAAACTATCCCGTGAAGCATCAGATCCCCGCCTCCTTCGCCGCCGTCTCTCTTTCCGATGACGACTCGAATATCTTCTCTGCTTCCTTTCCTCCTCTTTCTTCAGATCCCTTAGCTTTTCTCTCCTCTCCTCTTCCCACTTCTTCCTCTCCTTCTCCACGGCCTTCAACTGATGAATCCCTTTTTTCATCGCCGCTAACGGATCGTTGGAAGTGATCCTCTCCCTCTCCCTTTCCTGCCTGCGCGGATCTTCATTTCCCCACACATCTTTATTGGGCAACATATCCTCTGCTGTCTGTGCCGCAATGTCAACATTTGACGACGAATACCATGGGTTCTTGTCCAAGCTCTGCCGAAAACCTGCCGCATTTGAGAAGCGCATGGTATACTGGTCTTCATATTCACGTTTCTTCCTTGCTGCCTCCATCTCGGCTTCTGGATTCTTCCCTGAGTTACCAGAAGGATCGTTTGCTACTGCAGATGGGGGAAACAGGTTAATATGGCCCGATTCATCAATCAGCGGGGCGTCCTTTGCCTCTTTGCGGAAGAGGACAACATCCTCTTCACGTGTCGCCTCTGCGAGCTGCGCATCTTCCCTAGCAAATCGTATATCGCGATCTGTATCATTTTCACCAGCTATACGTCTTCGTTTGCGATGACGCGGTTCTTGTTCTGCTTCCCTTCGCTGAGAAGCTTTCGGTTTTGCTTCGAGTGATGGGGGAGGTGAATTAGATGGTGAGCGTTGGCCCCGTAGAATCTGTATGCGCTTCTCAGCGTCGGCTTTCTGTAGACGGCGCTGTTCCTCTTCTTCTCGCGTCTTGGCTTCTGCTTCATCGCGCCGGACGCGGGCAGTATTGTCTGTGTTGTAGACGTTCCATGACTTTTTGCCTAGCAGATGCCTAGGAGATTGAGCTAGTTAGTGGCTGTAAGTCGTTTAGAGATGATGAATAAGTGAATGCAACTCACAAGACCATCCTTTTAAGAGCTATATCCTTTCCCTAGCTTTTAATACTTGAAAAGTATCAGAGAACGTTGTAACAGGTCAGAATAGGGTCATTTTTTGCTTACATTGACATTGTTGAATTACCAAGCCCGGAGATTTAACTAGTTAGTTAGTCGCGCCGCAGCATTACCTAATTCAGTGGCGCAAGTATAACACGGTGTGGCTGCAACTATCCAATCATGCAACAGCAGGTCATCAAATCTTACGTCTTGTCCTAACACTACAGAGTGCGCTCTTGATGCCTATCTTACCCTTGCAGACTGTCTGGCGTTGGACTGACATCACTTTAGCTTTAGTCTGACAGTTACTGTGGAATTTTCCCATTCTATATTTGCTAGTTGTTAATCTGTTCCTATTAATGTACATCTGCCTGTTGAACCCTTGCTGCAAGTTCTCCACCTAACTACATCAAAAGCTGGACCCTGCACGTTGGGATAATTGAACAAACGTGTTCTCTTCATCAGCAGGATAACTGGTATATATATGGCCTGGAGACTCATCTAATTCCTATGTTCCCAGCCACAATTAAACCACTTTCCCAGAGAAACCATGTTTAACCGCAACAACTTTTCCTCCGTGAGTCCCTTTGGCTCTGGCTCCAGCAGCCCCGCCCAACAGGGAGATAGGACAGGCCCGCCGCGGGAGCGCTACAATAGCCCTAACCAACCGCCATCTGGTTATGGACCGGATCGTCGAATGGGTGGAGGGTATGGATCTCCACTCCGTCGACCTGATTCTGACATTCAGATGGCTGATGGCTATGATGACAAAAGGAACTACGACCGATCCCATATGGCCCGCGGACCCCCGCCCCCGCCGCAGCCCGTGAATTTGGGATGGGGTCAGAACAGAGTGCCACCAACCCGCATGGACGACCAAGTCTGGTCTCTACGTCCCGCGAAGAGCCCGGATAATTCGTATACATACGGAAATTTGTAGGTTTTGGTTTCTTCATGGATTGGCTTAGTTTAACGGTTTTACATGGTATGTGATGCTAACGAGTTGATCTGCTCTTTTCCAGGGTAGCGGTATCGCCTCGCGATATTCCTCCCTCCCGCGACGGTTCAGATGTCCTCGTTCTCGTCAATGATATGTTTGTCTTCTCTGCGCGACCCCTGGATGGGTTTCCACTAGGGCATATTAGCATGTCTGATCCGCAAAGGACATGGGCTCAAGTCGCTTTGACAGATATGGTCACCGTTCGGCGCTATGACATTTTTAGTGAAGGAGGACAAGCATACCTTGCTTCCATGGATGTGGAAGTAGGTTTTGCTGGCAAAAAGAGGACAGAGACGCCATATGATCAGGATCAGCTGGCTGCGGTAGTCACCAGAGTGAGTATTGGTTTCCTGTGGCTGAAGAAACAAGTAATATCATGACTAACTGGTAATATATAGAATTTTGAAAACCAAATCCTTGCACCTGGCCAAAAGATCTTGATGGATGACAAGAGTATCCCTCTACTATTAACGGTTAAAACTGTCCAACTCGGGAACTTAGCTTCAGAGAAATCGAAATCCTCATCGGCCCCGACAACGTCGGATCCTCACGCGAGAGGAATCCTAACTTCATTTACTCTGATCAACTTTTTCAAAGATGCAAAGACAGGCATCAACGTAAAGCCTTCCAACCGGAGACCTGCAGCAAATTCAATTATTCAACCGGATTTCAAATTCGAAAACATGGGTATTGGTGGCCTAGATATGGAGTTCAGCACTATCTTTCGGAGAGCTTTCGCTTCTCGCATCTTCCCCCCCGGCCTTGTTGAGAAGCTGGGCATTCAGCACGTCAAGGGGATTTTGCTCTATGGGCCTCCTGGAACGGGGAAAACTCTAATTGCTAGACAAATCGGCAAAATGCTCAACGCAAGAGAGCCCAAGGTCATTAACGGTCCCGAAGTTTTAAACAAATATGTCGGACAGTCCGAAGAAAATATTCGAAAACTGTTTGCGGACGCGGAAAAGGAGTACAAAGAAAAGGGGGATGAGAGTGGGCTTCATATCATTATTTTTGACGAGCTGGATGCTGTCTGTAAACAGCGCGGTAGCGGTGCTGGTGGCGGAACGGGTGTTGGTGACAGTGTTGTTAACCAGCTTCTGTCAAAGCTGGACGGTGTCGACCAATTAAACAACATCCTCCTCATTGGTATGACCAATCGTATGGATATGATTGATGACGCTTTGCTGCGGCCAGGTCGTCTGGAAGTTCATATGGAAATTTCGTTGCCAGATGAGCATGGACGAGCACAAATTTTGAAAATCCACACGCAGAAGATGAGAGAAAACGACGTGATGGATAGAGATGTTGATCTCCTGGAGCTGGCTCAGCTGACAAAGAACTTTTCAGGGGCTGAGATTAGCGGTTTAGTTAAGTCAGCATCGTCATTCGCATTCAACCGTCATGTAAAGGTTGGCACCATGGCCGGGATCAGCGATGATATTGTTAATATGAAGGTTAACCGCCAAGACTTTCACAATGCTCTTGAGGAGGTGAAACCAGCGTTTGGTATTTCTGAAGAAGAGCTTGAAAGTTGTCTCCACGGCGGCATCATAGATTATTCTCCAGAGATCAATAGTATCCTAGGCGAAGGCAAGTTATTTGTCAACCAGGTGCGCGATCCTCAGTCAACAACCTCTCTCTTCTCAGTCCTCCTCCATGGACCTCCAGGCAGTGGCAAGACAGCTTTAGCTGCCAAAATCGCCATTGACTCGGGTTTCCCCTTCGTCAAACTCATCTCTCCTGAAGACATGCTCGGGTACGGCGAGGCCGCGAAAGTTTTGCACATGAGTAAGGTATTCATGGATGCGTACAAGAGTCCTACCAGCGTCATAGTGATGGATAACATCGAGCGAATCATCGACTGGGTCCCCATCGGCCCACGCTTCAGCAACACAGTCCTGCAAACGGTTATGGTGCTATTGAGAAAACAACCGCCAAAGGACCGTCGCCTGCTCATCCTCGCTACGACCACCGAACGTTCCATCCTGAAACAACTTGACGTTTTTAGCTCCTTCAATTCCGATATCCGTGTCCCGAACGTGAATACCTATTCTGAACTGTCGTACATCCTGAAAGAGACACAGGCGTTCTCTTCAGAGGAGATAGACGGTGCTCTGGCGGAGCTGCGGGGATTGACGCAGAGCGAGCGGATTGGGGTTGGAATTAAGAAGGTGCTCCTTGGGATTGGCACGGCCAAACAGGATACAGATAGGGCAGGCCGATTTGCCTCTGTTATTGCGAGGGCAATTGATGAGCTGAACTGTGCGTGATGGTGTATGGAAGGTTATGAAGATTTATGTTTATGATTCTTGATTCTATACCAAGTAGCGTTATAGGTTTTCCATTTTAGAGGAGGGTACTATAAGATTTATGTGATCACTTTTTTTTTTGGAACATTTGTCACTCTTGTATGTGGATCTCATTGTTGCTGGGAAGATCTTCGGAGCCAGCTGTTGTAGTGTGGAAACGTCACGTGATCTCTATATCTTACTGGAGCAATTGAAGCTTCAACGTCAAGCAAAAAGCTCCGCAAAGTCAAAAGCTTGAATATCAACATCATCCCATCTTATGCATCACTATTTTATCCTTATTTAAAAAGAGAAGTTTTTCATAAATACACCTATCCGTATTCAGATGCAAAGGTGATAATAAGTGAAGGAAGTTTTCAATATCAACCTCAAACATTTCTGGACACTTATTACATTTCTGTGGCGATATCCCAACGACAATATTGACCCCTGAAATACATACACCTATATACATTCATCCAGAGATCAGAGCACTCAGTAAATTGGCTCAGTCTCTCTGCCTTCAAAATGGCAGAAGTTAACACAGAAGATATTGATGTTGCCACAGTGATGGGATTCACTGAATTTGGAACCCAGCCTAAGAACAAGTGCAAGGATAGAGGTACATCATCAACATCCACACCCCAACACACTTCACTTCAAAATAATCCTACATATCCTCCATACCCAGCACCCCAACCATCGACATTGCCACCACCATTACCCCCCCGTCCACCATTTCCAACTTCCGCCGGAACCAAACGAAAATTCCCACCCTTTTCCACAGAGCAAGGATATATTACCCCTGAAGCTTATCTTCAGGAATTTGAGAACAGCAATACATCCAATAACATGTCGCCAAACCAGAAAAGAACTGGAAAGAAGAAGACTCAGCAACATGGTGAGGAAAATGGACCTGAAGGTGTGTAAAAAAAAAAAGAAAGAAAGAAAAAGGTTATCAATTACGCACTTACTTCACCTTCCCCTTCTTCTTCCACTTCCTCTACAGGGCATTTAATTTTGTGCATGCAATATGCATGCACACACCCCTTGCCCCCGCCTCTCCACCCCACACACCTACTAAACCAAAACCCCCAACAGGAGCCGAAGCGACCACTCGCACCGCCCATCCACATAGGCATAGAGAAAGCAATGTGAATAGGACACCAAGCCCTACCACAGACTACCAGGCGCCCAATGGCACCGTCCTTACACCCCAGGAGCTCAGAGAGCTCAAGTTCGGCGTGCGGAACCAAAATGGCGACATGGTTTATTTCCAGCCAAGCTTTATCGAGGATGATCCGTGGGCAGAGTTGGAGGAGGGTGAGGATTGAGGTTCGGTGTGGAGGTGAGAGTTAGGAGTTCGAATGTGGATATATTGAGATGGTAAGTGGTACTTCTTTTGTCTTCCATGGGTTTTCCCCTTAAATGTAGAAGGGATTATGAATGTGACGGCTAACTTGGACATGTGAAGAGCAGAAAGTTAGCAAGCTTTAATATGTATAGCTGCTACGGAGTACGTGTATGATATTGATGACTATGCAAGACGCTTAGCGTGGGAGGAAAACAGTGGCTACTAATTCATAGCAGAATACCCTAATGGAAGAATGTGATGATATTGCTTTCAAATGAGCAGGGAATATTTGGCATAGTCTTATTTCCAATTCCATCTCTCATTTCTTGATGATTGCTGTAAGTGTATTCTCTTAATCTTGCTCTCAGCTCCATCTCCAAATAAACACAACATAATTTAAGAATGTTAGCCTTGGTTTTTTAACCTTGATCATAATATCTATGTTTTTTTATTTCTCAAAACACATAGAAAGACACTTATTGACGTACTAAGTGCTAAAAAGACAAACAGAGTTGAGAAAGCATACGACATTTTATGATATGCTCTTAATATTTTCCCTATCACCACCCTCACGTAACATATGTGTATGAATGTTGATATGCACAAGCTAATCCAGAGGCATAGAGGAGAAGAAGAAGAAGAAGAAGAAGAAGAAGAAGAAGAAGAAGAAGAAGAAGAAGAAGAAGAAGAAGAAGAAGAAAAGATCTTTTAATTTATAAGAATATATATAACTGATAATTATGTGTATGTATGATAGTCTTCATTGTCATATTCTTCAGTATATATACATGCATGCTTACAGAAGTAGTGAGAGTATAAGAACATGAGATGAAATGTTCACATTTAAACTTCTTTTAACATCTATTTATTGTCTCTTTTTATTCTAAAAGAATTAAAATAAAATTAAATAAAATGAGAAAAGAGAAAGATGCTGTTGAAAAGTCATCAGCAGACTGCTTACCTTATCTATAAAAATTGCACCTACAACCAGCATCTCACTTCCCAACTCTGCACATGAGGACAGGGATGGATATCAAAGATAGGCTTCGGAACCAATGTGAGTGAAAGAGGGGTAAAATGACTAGAATACTTCTATATCATGATTACAAACAGTTTTGTCAACTTATATAAGTATTTAAAGAAAGTCCTGCATTCTAGAAGCTTCATTATAACCCTCCTCGCCCAACCCTCTACCCTGCCCCTTGCATAGTATCATACACAAAGTGGGGGCGCCATGTTGCAGTGTATCCACCCGTGACTATCCCATGCATTACTTCCTGCTTGGATACATCTACTGTACCTACAGTCTACGCCATAAGACTAAACCTGTATACACCTTAGTACGCACGTATCATACACATAAATACAATACTGTACCAATAGCCGAAGCCAAGCCAAAGCTGGTCACTGCATCTCACCCCTGCAGATCAAATGCTGCAGTTACTGGTCTATGGGTTCCAGGGTCCATGGGTTGGTGGGGGTGGATGATGGGTGGGCCCATTGGTTGTACTTAGACGCGCCGGCTTTGTCAGGGGGCGTAGGGGGCTAAGAGAATGGCCCGCAAAAGCGGCAAGAGAGTTGGACGAAAACGTAGGGTGGAGCGGAAACAGCGGTGGGTGGGATTCCCGTCCACCGTACGGAAGGGGGCTAGGGGGGGGGAGATGCCATCCGGAGATGGAAGGGGTAGCCATAGTGGAGCCGCTGGTACACACCACGCAAGATAATCTCGGCTCTGCTTTCCAGGGCCGGATCGATGAGTCGAGGGAAAGCGTTCGGCCTAGTCCCCGTGACGTTCATGTGACCTGTCGTTTTCATTCTGGCAAGTATTGAGACGATGGGAGCTGTAGGACTGGAGGCTTGTGCAGAACCCAGACACGTAGATGCGATGGCCCGGATAGTAACCGTCATAACAAGAAGTGGCAAGGTCCATAGTGGACAATCATTGCAATCCCGGTTGTCTCGCTGGCCCGGACGAGAATCATCGTCAGCAAAAAAAAAAGCAAAGAAAACTGGGTTTGGGGGCTGAATCGGTTATAAAATAGATTCATATTTCGAAACGGGGAGTATAAAATCGATACATAGAGATCGCGACCACCAGAAGATGAAAAAAACCAAAAACAAAAAAAGAAGAAGAGAAAATAGAAAAGAAACGAAAATCAGAATACATGTTCAAATTGCACAAATGGCCCCTCCTACAAGAGTTTGCCTGCAGTGGCGAATTGAAATTGCGAAGAAAAATTTCCAAAGTAGCCTTCCGAATTCCCAAGTGACGAAAATCTGAGAAAAGAGAAAATTTTGATGGCGAATAGTACAATCCCACCAGTCGTAAGCTATCGAAAAGTCATTAAATCATAAGCTAGAAATTCAGGGGTATCAAAATTTGGCCAAGGTCAGTAGCCGTTGTGACAGGCATATTTGCTTGTTGCGGCGCGGTACTCATTCGGCAGAGACCGTTCAGCTTTCGCTTTCAAGTTACTAAAATACAGTTAGACAAAAATTTACGAAGAAAGGCGAAAAATCCAAGTGTTGCGGTTTCAAAATGCAAAATATCGGAATTCCACAAATTTCGCATTCTGACCAAAATGCCAAGACGCGATGTGATGGCGGAGCGCGGCGGAAATGATATTCCGCGAGGGCGGAGCGGAGTCCACATGATGGGGGTTACGATATTTGGGGCAGGGGACACAAAGACAACAGGTAATGCGGCGACCTACCTGACACGCTTCTGGGTCCATTCAAGGTCCTGCTTGGTCTCCTTGGCAGCCTTGATGCCATCAGAAAAATTGGCGCGTGCATTTGTGAGCCGTCGTTGGGCAAGAGCTTGGAGTTCTAGAAGTTCTTGTTGTTTGGCATTGAGGTGGCCGGAACTGCAGCGGGAATTAGTTTTTTTGGCTTAATGGGGAAATTCTGAAAATTTTGCCAGCGCCGGTTTAATAATATTTTCGGCTCGGAGAATGCTCACAGTTTCGCCTGTTTGGATAATCCTTTATCCAGACGGTTGGGGTCGAAAACATTGGACATGCGGTCATTCAGCATGTCCATGACATCGACACCGGAATAACCCCGGGAGGAGGTATCGAAGGTTTCTCCGCTCGCACTGCCGGTAGTAGTGCTGGCATCGGAGATTTCTGGAGGAGAGCCAGCGACACGGGAGATGGGATAAAAATTTGCGGGGGCCGGAGTCTTTGAAAGCATGGCAATTGGGAGAGAAGTGGGATGGTAATAACTTCCTCGGACGGAATCCATTATGGCTGATTTTGTGAAGAACTGGGATTCTCCCTGGTTTCTTTTTCTGGGGTAGTTTTTATTGTTGTTGGAGAGCAAGATGGGAACAAGTTTGCTCAGCTGAGAAGCAAAAGTTTGAAAAGCTAGCAAATAGCGGATTGCAGCGCGGAAAAGTACAGGAGATTTTCTCTTGCGGGAAGATTTGGAGCAAACAATGGATATCAAGCAAGCATTAAAATGAAAACAGCAGGGAGTATATCTCTCAAGGGGTATGTGATATGAGATGAGATACGAAAAGGGTGTATGAGGGTAGAGGTGCTTGTCGTTGGGGACAGTGAACTCGGAGAAGTGGATATAGTATGGGGTATGGAGGGAAGCCGGGGAAATCAGTGAGGATGAAGAGGAGAAGGAGAAAATAAGGAAGAGGAAGAGGAAGACGAGGAGGAGGAAAAGGAGGACCCTTTTATACCCACACGAGAGAGCCATCATGCCTATTCAGGAAGGGGAAGCGAGAAACTTGGGAAGGGATGAAGGGGGGTTTGAGTACGGAAGGGGCAGGAATACCCAGGAAGAGATAGGAGAAGGCAGGAAGGGAAGGAAATGAGGACAAGAGGAGAAAGCGGGAACGAGGGAAAGAGAAGAAGTACCAAGGGCACCAGCAATAAGAGCGCACACACACACACACACACACACACACACACACACACACACACACACACACACACACACACACACACAGAGAGAGAGAGACACAGACAGACACACACGCACACACGCACACACGCACACACGCACACACGCACAAACCCCTCCATCCAATGGCGTGTGCCCTCTTCCGCCTCTCCCACCCCCTCGCATCCTTTCCCATCCCGGCAGCCCCTATCTAAAGTTGGTTCCCCCCCTTTGCCCCTTTCGGAAGTTGTGTGGGACGCTCCCCCAGCCCAATCCGCGCGCTTTGCCCCCCCTCCCTTCTCTATATATACGCCTAGGCTGGCACCGAGTAATGATACTGTATATAGGTACAGTACCTTAGGTTCTCTCGCCTCCCTTTCCCCCCTGGCCACCGCTCGCTCTCCTATTCCCGATCCCCGACTGGCCTCTGCGACACTTGGCTGACCCCGCTCACCCAGTCCGTCCACCAACGTCCAGAAGCCCTTCCCCCCCTTCCCCCCCTCCCCCCCCTCCCCCCAGCAGGTTAGGGCCCCGGTTAGTACTGTATATACCTAGGTAAGGCCCCGGTCGTTTGCCGTCCCAGTTCCATCTTAGTCTAGTCAGCCAGTCAGTTCATGGCTACACAGACCTCCCCTCCCCCACCCCCCGGCTAGCAAGTTGGTAGTCGCTTTTGTTGATTTTTTTTTTTCTTTCTTACTTCTTTTTTTTTTTTTTATCTTTTTTATTCTTGTTATTTTGGGCCAGCATTTTGTGGAACACCGGCAAAAAACCATCCTCCCTCAGCAATCCGGGGATCAGCCAGTTATATCACGGCGGTTAGGATAAGGGGGGGAAATAGTGGAGGAGAGAGTTGTGTGTGTGTGGTGGTAAGAAGGCATGGTAAGTTTAGGGATATGATGTGATGGGTGACAGGATTAGGATCAGCATGTCAGGGCTAAAGGCGGCGAGGACTTATTGGGATCGGGCTGCGGCTGGTAAGCGGGTTTGGTTGGCTGGATCCTGGGTTAGTTATTAGGCGCAAAGATATGGTTCAGACGGGTTTGGCTGTTGATGGATGTGCCAATGGCCGTTGGTTGATATGCCAGTGGTCCGGTTAATTATAGTTGTGGGTATTATTTTCAGGGTGTGGGGGTGGTCTTCGGCGGGTGTATCGTATACCTAGCTGATGTCACGTATAATAAAGTGCAGATGGTTTGAGTAATGCGCGTACAGAGTAGACAGACAGACAGTTAGCTAGCTGATTAGATGTTGAGATTGGTGGATATAAAATCGGGACATTGGGCAGGACACTAATAATTAGTTATTATCTGATGTCGTTTGGGGGAACAGGGCAGATAGTTTAGTTAAACAATGAATGCACTGAAGGCACCAAGCAAAGGTTGTATGGCAGGAGAGTGATTTACATTGATGTTGATTAACAATTACATCATTTATGTTAAACATCTTCAGCGTCAGTTCAACTGATTTCTCTTATTTGGTTAACCTTTCTCTGCTTCAATTTGTTGCTTCATTTTCTTGACTTTATTCTTAGGCTGATTAGCTTACTGAAAAAAATAAAAATTTTCAGTCATTTTGAAAAATCAATCACAAACATAAAATAAAACGATTATTTTTCTCAATATTTTTCAAAAGTTTTTATTTGTGGTTGATTTTCCAAGACGGTTGTCTGGAATAACTATGTCCAACGCTAGCTGCTGCGGTGTGGTTGGGTATGGGGCCCAAGACGGATTGGTTCTTATATATGGGCAGGCGAGTTTGGGTTTCAATGGTGGTTTTTGATCTGTTTGATCTGCTGCTATTTCTTGCTCAGGCTTCCTCTTTTATCTCTTGTGGGCGCTTTTTCCTGAGAAAAACTATTATAGTGGGAGGACGGTTGATTCTCGCAAGGGACATTCCTGATGGATGATGGCTTGGCGGGTGATCTGGGGACAGATTCCTGGAACTTCATGGGGTTTAGTTACATGCAGGTGATTGGAATAGAAGTCATTGGTAAATAGGAGAGAGATTTTGAGAGGGATAGCAGCATAGGATATACAAATCGGAGAATGGCGCTATCCGTTGGGTAGAGATGATTTCATCAGTGTGCTCCGTATGTTAGGCGCTGTTAATTTCGTATAACTCAATGCGCGCAGCACAAGATATTTTAACTTATTGTGCCAGTTTGCAAAAAATAAAATAAAATAAAAATAAAAATACTCACAGGGCCTGGAGTTTCCTGGTAGTTAGTTAGAAAAGAAACTTTAGTTAACTATTTACTCACCCATTCTAATGACACATTACGCACGAAACACACAACGTACGAAATCGGCGGGGGAGAGAATAAATAAATAATAACTAATAAGACCAATAATGACGAAAGGAGAAGGGAAAGGAAGAGTGAATGCAAGAATACTTAACTATTAGCTACCTACGTACGGAGTACATTTCATACAAAACCACCCAACTTCCTTGGGCAGAGCGTCTGATTTCCCTGTTAATGTTACGATTGTGTGGCGGTTGGAAACGGAATTTATTACCCTTTTCACCCTTCTGCCTTCGCAATCGGAGTGTGGATCGGATATTCAGATATGTGCCGTAACTACAGTGCGGATGCCGTTTATTCTATTGGGGGTTTAACTGCTTGAAGATAACTAGCCCTCGATAAAATTGGAAGCTTCACGGCGCAATGATCCATGATCCACATAACTATTACCTTCTGCTGCTGTTCACGAAAAAGAGATGAAACTGTCTCTTGGAACACATTGGGGGGACGAAACCAAACCCGTAGTTAAAAAGGCAAAAGGAAGCTGAAAGCATTAGTTACCGTCGATTCTTAGCGGAACAAGATCAGGTTTTCCTTCGTACGTCCACGTTGCTGCCGGAATTTTCCCCTTCTACACCGCCAAAACCTCTGCGTGAATAGTCCAAGGCTTGTGCAGTAAGTGCTGTACATGTAAAGTACAGGCAGATCCATATACGCCTAGAAGAGCTACGGAGCAGATATATATCGATTATTTCCTCTGTTCTGTTTCCTTCTCATGGTACGCAGTATTTCCTTATACTATTAACTATACGACTCGCCTCCAATGGAAAGCAGGACATATCAATATCTGCGTCCGCTTTTCAATCGAAGCAAGATATAGTTAGTTATAGGCATCACGTCTTAGTCAAGACTCCATTTAATAATAATAATAAAAAAAAGTACCTGTTATGTCAAGCACGGTAGTTATCGTATCCCCCCCCCTGTCGGTATCATCATGAAGACTCCAATGTGAAAGGGAAATTAGAAATCAGTCATCTGCCCCTGGGGTGAAGACCCTGCCTCCATGGCAATAATCTGGGTTTAAGCACGACATTGGACAACACCAGACAAGTCAAGCTTTCCCTGCGAACCATGACGTAGCTGATGGTATAAGCCATAGGCAAAGGTTTGGATGATTAGCCGCTGATAGGGTCTGGAAAACATACCTACCTACTTCTCGCTGTATTGGCAGCAATGGGATCTTCCCTCAACAATTTGTGTCCTAGGTAGGCACAGCCACCATTTTTGAGCTTAGTCTCCATTTTGTGGGACAGGAGATGATGCAGGAATATAATTCCCAAGATAGATAGATGATGGCTGGTAGTGTTTCTGAATCTGAAGTTATACCTTGCTGTCACTGATTCTGTGTAGGCCGAGGTAGCTTCAGCAATACATCTCGCGAAGATAGAGATAAAACAATGATTTTCATAATTCATTTATCAAGACCTGAACAATTTCAGTGAAATTGAACAAGATCTTCATTGGCATACCTATACTTCTCTCAAAATTCCAACAGCATATGAAGCAGAAGTCGCATATGGGCAGATTTGCAGATCGCTGAATAGAGATAATTATCTGAAGATTAGAAATGTAAATAATGATGAAAGAGAATATGAATATATATATACACATATATATATATATATATAAACTGAAGGGAATAATACATTGACAAGAATAGGGAGAATATTAGAAGAAAAGTGTGGGAAATAATAAAACAAAAGATATGTACAACTGAAGGGAAGGATGATGAAAATGAGAAGATTGAGTAAAGGTAAAAAAGGAAAATGTTCAATCTGCCTGCATACTTCAAGCAATGTAATTCTAAAAATCATGAAGAGAAGAACACAAAGAAAAAACAAGAAACTTTTTGTGACATACAAGAATCCCAAGAAAACCAATTTTTTTGAGCAAGTTGGAAGAACCTATATAAGAAAACAAGCATTAAGTCCCTATTTCTACCATACCCGCCGCCAGAGATGGAAAATTGAACCCGTAACAAAGGAGATGAGAAGAAAAAAAAAAAAACACTTTTGTCTATTAAATGTTGAATACGGTAGTTTATACAAAACAAGGGAAAAGGCGGATGGGAGTGATAGTGAGAGTGAGAAGTAAGCTGACATGATGGATTCGATGAACAGCGGCAGCAAGATGGAGAAAATATTCACATCTTCCCTCTATTCCCCTAGCGTTACCAATTATAAGAAGTAAAAATATAAAATGGATAAAAATGAATAAAAGAAAGAAACTGTGTAACATAGGATTTTGTCACTTCAGCATCCCCCAAACCTCAAAACTCCTCATGGCTTCGACACTGCTGCTTCCACAGCTGATGTCGAACCCCGCCTCAATTTATTTTGATCCCTGAGCAACACGTGCGGCACGCTCGGGTCCAACAGCTCCATCAACATCTTACCAAGCTCATTATGCTTAATAGGCTTTGTGACATAGTCATTGAAGCCGGCGCGGGAGGCACTGTCGATCTGATCAGTCATTGCGTTTGCGGAGAGGGCCATTATGGGGATTTGCGGGAAGTGGTTTCTTTGCTCCCAGGAGCGGATTTCTTGGCAGGTTTCGTAGCCGTTTTTGATGGGCATTTGGATGTCGCACTATGTAATATTGGAAGGAGGGCGTCATGGTAAGCTAGCTGGTTGGTGTGGGAGTAAAGAGGATGTAATACCCAAGTATTTTGAGAATAGGGAATAAAAATGGACTTACGATAATCAGTGAGTAATAGCCAGGCTCTTTGGAGAAGACCATGTCAACGCATTCCTGTCCGTTGCTGGCAGTTTCAGAGACCAATTTGACCTTTTCCAAATACTTCAACATGACCTATTATGAACGAGGAGGGAAAAATTAGAGAATTTGCTTAAAAGGGGACTTCCCCAAAAGGGTCCTAATCCACATACCGTCCGGTTAGTCTCATCATCCTCCACAAGTAAGACCCGATATCCCTTATCCCCAACAACCTCCTTAACAATTTTCGACATCATCTTGAAACTATTATTCATCTCTCGCACTGTATCCTGATTCCGATCTTTGTTCAATTCTCGTTGATCAGACGGGTCAAAGATCCTTGAGAGCGACGAGAGCTTAATGGGTTTGGGAACTATGAACATGTTACCTCCAAGAGCGAGGAATTTCTCGTATTCCTCTCTTATCTCACGTTTCTGGCTGATGTCAGAGACAATTATTAGTGTCGGTGACGCTGCCGGTGTTGTGAGAGCATTACTGTTGAACTGCAGAACCAGTTTCATAGTTTCTTTGACGTCGTTGATGTCCGAGAGGTCGATGGCCCAGTGCGTGAAATTTGGACAGTCGCCTCTGCCAACCATGTTTTTCAAATCTTCCATATGAAGGATCGAAGTAATATTACATGTGACATCGAAAGGAATCACTTGCTCGATATGTTTTCTGATGGCCTCACGGGCAAAGTCGAAGGGACAGATTAACAGTACATTATATGACGAGGAATGGACAGGTGTAGACTCCTGAGGGTAGGCATTGGCAACGTTAATTTCAGTCTCAGTTGCTGGTAGGGGGGATATACCCAAAAGTCCAGTCTCCACAGGTTGACTAGTCTCTAATGGAGTTGTGCCGCGAAACGTCGAGTTAGGTGTATCCGGATTCGACATTGGCGAGCAAGAAATTTGCTTGTTCAAGACATCCAGATTTGACGAAGGGCGCAAGTCCATTGTATCTGGACTGAACAAAAACTCATGCGAGAACGGGCTCTTCGGAGCACTTCTCTCCTCCGTAACCTGCATGCATAGAGCGGCATTGCTACCTTTGAACAGTTCCTGTGGAGTCGGGGGCCGGGACGAAACTTCATCCACTTTGACAAAGAATGAGAACTTGGAACCTTGACCCTCCTTGCTTGTCGGCGTTAGCTGTCCGCCATGCATTTCAACAAGCTGCCTGGACAAGAACAAGCCCAGCCCACTTCCAGTGTGCTGCTGAGACCCGTTCCCTTCAATCTGGCTGAACCTCTGCATTAGCCGCTTGGCATCGGCCTTGCTAAATCCTCTGCCAGTATCAACAACTTCGAAGTTCAAAAGAATCTCCGATCCATTCAAAGAAGCGTTGGAGTCGTGGTGGATTGAACAGCGCGTTAAAATTTCTCCATGAGACGTAAATTTGACAGAGTTACCCATCAAATTCAGGAGGATCTGGCGAATTCGGAATCTATCCCCAAACACCATTTTTGGAACATTTGATTCAACCAGATAATTCAACTCAAGTCCCTTGTCCATTGCCCTCGATCCAATCGTGTCTATCACTTCCTCCAAGACCGAGCGAACGTTGAACACCTGACGCACAATATTCATCTTCCCAGCTTCGACTCTGGACACATCCAAAATGTTGTCAACCAGTTCACTCAGGTTGTTAGAGCTGTTATGGATGATATCAAGCATACGCCTCTGATCAGAATCAAGCTGTGTATCCAAAATATGTGGAATCGCCCCCAGAATGCCGTTCAGCGGTGTTCTGATCTCATGGGACATGTTGCTGAAGAAATTGGTCCTCGACTCCATCTCCTTATTTAACTTGCGTTCCAGCAATTTTTGATCATTTATGTCCGTACAAGTGCCATACCAAGAAGCTCCGCCATCGCCGAAATTTGTAGTCTCGACTTTCACGAGACGTACAAGATGCCATCGGAAATCCCCACCTTTAGACTGAAACCTGATTTCAGTTGTGTACGAAACCCTGCCATTTTCGTCTTTCTGCATCGTAACTACGCCCTTCTCAACCAGCTCTTCAAGTGCAAGGGTCAACCCAGGATATTTCGTACGTCCACCATTTTCATCACGAAGTGAATTGGATCGCGAAGATGGAGTAGATTCGGTCGCTGACCCGCTTGAACCCGACTCAGGATTTTCGTTGGACGCTTTTGGAGATTGCGATGGATTGATGTTACAACTAGACTCGGTTGGATTGTCACGCTCTGGAATGGTTCCTGGAGAGAGTAAGATGCCATATCTCTCAAGATCATTTGGATGAATGTGTTTTGCAAATCCTAGGTTGAGAGCATCATCCAGAGACTGTCCAGTGTAAAGCTGCCACTGCTCATTGGTTGAGATAAGCCCACGATATTCCGAGGCCTCAAATACTACCTGAGGTATTGAGTTGGCTAATGCTTTGTACTTTGCATCTGTTGCAAACATCTCTCTCTCCTGCGCTGCTTTCATTTCCGCCATGTGTTGCTCATGGATATCAAGAAATGACCCAATCCAATAGAGCAACTCTCCTGTCTGGGAAAGCAGTGGGTTCGCACGGAAAATGAACCACCGATACGCTGACTCGTCGTTGTACCGCTTGACTCGGACTCTCTCTGTAAACTGTGACCCGGATCGAAGTGCCTGAGCCCACTTATTCAGCAGGTTCTCGCGCTCGCTCTCATGCACGTCAAGCCATGGATCTTTGGCACGTTGCTCCTGGGGCTGACTTCTTCGGTACAGATCGAATTTATCATTAGTCCAAATCACCTCTCCGGTACGAGGCCTCGCTAAGAATAAATGCAAGGGTATTGAATTGAGAATTAGCTGGGATATGGTGTCTGGGATTGGCCGTGATAAAAGTTCTCGATGCAGCTGTGTTGCAATCGAAGCAGATGATGGATATCTCGAAAATCCCTGTGGTGTCGTAATTGTGCTAGGAGCTCTTGATGACGTGCTGAGGGCAAGACCAAGATCACTAGAAGCTAACTCATCAAACTCTGTAGATTTACCCTTGGATGGTAGAGGAGACCATGTCATTGAAGCGGACGGTTTGCGTATAGGATTTGGTTGCCGTAATCTTTGTTGGTTAGTCAAGCCACTCATCTGGTTCACATTGAAATAGCTATCAGATGTCTCCGTGGAATTTTTGGGCATGAAGCTAGGGGTTTGGAAGTTGCTACCAAATTCCAAGCTTGGGTTTCCGGTCATTGACAGCGAAGATTCGGGTCTGCTCATGTTAGATTGCTGAATCGGGCTTGAGATTGTCGAATGGCTATGTAATGGGACATATTCCCCCATGGTATAGTTAACATGGCTGCTAAGCTCTGCCACCAATTCTATCTCACTGCTGGTATCAGAAAAGGTTCCGCCAAGTCCCAGGATGTGGCCAAATCGCTGGGTCCGTGAGCTTGAAAGTTGCCTCTCGAGTTGACTATACTGCTGCGCCAGGGAGAATGACGTAGTGAGGTGGGGGAGGAGGTATACCAGTGAGTTCCTTAGGTTCGCTGGGTAGGGAATGGTAGGAGTGAGAATGGAAATTATGGCAACCGGGAATTTAAGTGTGTTTGAAGAGGTTGCCTGTTTCGACAAATGTATTAAAGGAATGTGTATTACTGTTTTGGAACGGTCAACGCCAATGGCCTCGACAGGTTTATTCTTGAAATAATCGTGCGATGGCGGGTTCGTGGTAAGGGCCTCCTGATCAACTTTACCTCCAGCAAAAAATGGATTTTGCTCTGGATGTTCCAGGGGAGCAGGTGAAGGGACAGGGGATTGCGACCACGGTGACTGGGGTATTTGTTCGCGTTCTTCATACGACTCTGAACATGAAGAGATAGATTGGAAAGGCCGACGCAGTTCCGTCATTGTCTGCGTGGTTGTGCTTCTGCATGACGCAGAGCACAAGCTCGCTAGATTAACGGAAATATTGTAACCCGTTGGCTCATTTAAAACGGTAGCTCCAGGGGTTGGCTGTATGAAGTCATCTCTCGCCGCCTGTGCAGTCACAGAATCATGTAGTGGTGATGTCATCGGATCATGAGAATATTGTCGAGTTAAAACAGCAGGTTTTGTGTGTCCAAAGAGTTTCACCACGTCTGTTCGATTTATTAGAGGATCCGATTCGACCTCCAAAGGACGTGGAACTGAGAAAACAACAGCTGATGGACAAGGGGTGCTTTCTATCTGATTTGCGACTGGCTGTAATGGCCCGCGTTGGGTTGGTTGATCATCAGATGGTGGACCTGGAACACGATCTCTCGACGGCGCTGAATCCCTGTAGACTTTTATTCCAGGATGTATGGAAGCCCAGTCAACAGAGCTCTCCATGCGTACGGGTCTATCTAGTGGCACAGGTTTGTCACGGATATCAACATTCCGATGTTCCCAAAATCCAGCAAATGAATGACGCGCAGTCAGAGAGGGACGTTTTGCCGACGTGGCCGGAGCCTGGCTGCTCGGTTTTGAAGAGTCACCTTCCTTTTGCCTCTTATCCGGCTCGTTGGCTCCCCGGGAAGAAGCATCCTCCTTTAACGGAGTGTCTGGATCTCTAGATGGAATTGGCCCCTTCGGCGGAGAGTTCCTATAGCGAAACAGATTGAACGTAGCTTTTTGTTTCCATGGCACATTCTCCAAATCGGTACTATCTCCCGGAACCGCTAGGGAAGCTCTTTCGGCACCGAAATGCGTATGAAGGGCCTTTACAACATTCGACCACCAAGCATCCAGTCCAGGCTCGGAATTCAACATCAATGAGAGGTCATAGAGATTTGGGTTAGGATATTTGGGATCACCCAAGATAGGGTCAGCATCGGGGGGTAGGAAGTGATCTTTCCCTGACGAGCCACTTAATCCCGTAGGGGTGTTTGTCGTTGATGAGGCTTTGCTCTTTCGAGACTTTGCTGAACTTTTTGAAAAGTGTTTGGCGATTGGACGGCCATCATCAATAGATCCGTCTATAGAGGATGAAATATATGATGAAGGTGTAGGGAAAGGATATGCGGATAATTCAGAGGGATCTACATTCTTAGACGGTCTAATTGTGCGAGACGACGATGAAGAATCAATGTAGACACTAGACTTCAATGAATCTGTTAGTGAACCTAGAGGGATTGGGGCGCCAGAGGGTGATGAGGGCGTAGAGGAGAATCCTTTCATGGCTTTTCGAGACAACTTCATATCCGGGCGCGAACTTGGAGGATAGAAGTGAGAGCCCGAGCGGGAGTGATAGATAAAGGTCGCTTCCATACTTTTCCGCAATTCTTCCAGGGTGTGCATACTTTGACGTTGACCACGGGGTGGCAGTCCGGGCCGTCCATGTCGAGAGGCTTGAGAAGACAGAGGCGATACAGGGCCATGTTTTGGGAGGGAAGATCCAGCGACAGAAGATTTCACGGACGAGTCACCACCAGAAAAGACATATTGATGCATGGAGGACATCAATTTGTCCTGGTCAGTCACGGAGATGGGTCCCGGATTGCTGGCGGCGGGGTGAGATTTCGCGGGGAGTCGATGATGATTGAGATTGGCGGATGCCAAGGACGGCGACGGCGGGACATTGACCGGGGAGGGCAGCGGTGGTGTCCTCATGCTGCTAATGACACCTGTTCCTCTTCCTCCACTGCCGGAGAATCAATCCTCGTCGTGAAACTGGTGACTACAGCTCAGGCAAAGGCTGGCATCTCATAAATACGGTGACGCGGGAGGGCCTCTTGACAGATGCCGAGAGGAAGGGAGAGTGGGAGAGTGTGGGTGGGAGAATTTGATGGAGATATAAACCCGGGGATGAGGGTCGTGTAGCGGGTTCTAAGTAGCGTATGCGGTGTTTGCGGTTGTTGTAGATAGTTGGTAGCAGCAGTAACGGTAACAGTAATAATAGTGGATGTTGGGATGTTGGATGTTGGCTGCTGGGTGCTGGCTGCTTGAGGTTAGGTGCTTTTTGGGGGGAGAGGAGGCTGCAGCAGCATGGATCTAACTATCTAGGGGATTTCTGGCGCTGGCAGGAGCACAACCGTCGTCAGAACACAACAGCCCGCTGGAAGCAGTAGCAACAAGGAGGTGCGCCTTGTCCCCTTGGGGCTTGGCAAGCGATGACGTAGAGGAGGAGCAAAGCTCCGGAATGGGGCCCCCCAGCAAAACCACGATGGGTATGACATGACATAACTAAACTAGTTGGTCAGAATTGAAATTAGCCTTGTTTGGGGGCCCTCCTTTCATCGACGGGTACGGAGTATTATCCATTCCATTCCCTTTCTATTAATAATTAGCTACTAGTTAACTATTATTCCTGTCTCCATCCACAACCTATCCATGGATGTTCCCGGATATTCTCCCCATTCATTCATTCACTTCAAAATGTCGGTCTGCCCCAAAAACTCGAGATTGTCCAGAGACGGTTGTTGTTCTGCTACACTGCCAGCGGGCGAGAAAGAAAACGGCCCATGCTGATTTATCCCAGAGAAAGTCAGGTAACTGGTTTGGCTTGCTTGCTTTTATTCCATCTATTCATTCCCCTGGCATCATCCATGGATATTTCTTTGGAACCTGGCGAAATCTAGTGACAGCTGATCTTCCAAGGTTTTCTCCCAGAACTTCCATTTCCAGGGTTATACAGAGTACAAAAATGCCCGTATTTTCTCAGTTCCAACAATATTTACAAAAATATAAAATAAAATAATAATAATAATAAAAAAAAAAGGGATGAAGACAATGTCTTTTATTTACTCCGTCCGTATGAAGAATTTATATTTACAAACCTATTACGGAGGTGTGGAACATAAGTAATGACTTACAGTGACGTGCGTTGCTTGGTGTACTGCAAATACCAATTACCCCACCTAATTTGTATGGAATAGGAAGTAGCTTTGATATTCAAATAAACAAATACCCTGGAATCTCTACTCTACAAACGTATGAATTTATGAATTATTCTGCAAGCTCTGCCTCATCCTCTCAAGTGTCATCCTCAAGCAGTGAATCTAAGCCTGTACAGAGCACTGTTAAATCTACAGCAGCTTGAAAGTGAGCAGCTGCAGCATCTGCTAGAGTTCCATCTTCTAGATCCTGCTGCTTTGAAATATGCTCAGCAAGCTGTTGATCTTTTCAATTGTGAGCTTGGAATTGCCCTTCTTATATTCATTGCCACCTTTCAAGTGTATAATCTCCTGAATATGATGCACAATCCATTCAATCCATGTCTGAATCTTTGTATGTGGAAGCTCTTTCCAGGTCTTCAACCAATCTTCTTTTGCTGTCATTTGTTCGTGAGGAGCTCCTTTAACTGCTAGGATGAGAGCTTGAACTCACAGTTCAATAGAATGATGTGGCATAATTGTGTTTGTAGAGATTAAAGTAGGTGTTGAAAAAGGCTTTGAATATGAGGTAGATTGTTGAGGTGGGAACCAACGATAGAAGAACAGAGAGTATGGAGTATTTGTTTATTTGAATATTGAAGCTACTTCTTATTCCATACAAACTAGGTGGGGTAATTGGTATTTGCAGTACACCAAGCAACGCACGTCACTGTAAGTCATTGCTTATGTTCCACACCTCCGTATTTCTCACAGACATAGATATCTAATTTCATTTCCAAGTAAATGTCCTAACGAAAATAAGAAGCAATGAGGGAAGAATGGGATATTCCGTTCTCAGTTCGTTCCCTTGGCGGGTAATTAAATAGTGATGGTGATTGGTGGCTGCTTTATTATTTAGAGGCATGAGGCAGACCAGCCACTGACGAACTCGGGCATTTTATTTTCACCTGCGCTGCTCTCAAGGTAGTTTGTACACTGGGTTTCGCAGCAAGCAGCCAATGACGCCCAAACCCGGGCCTCTGTTAGCCTCGAGCCATCACTAGCCTACGATTACAGACAATGGAAGCCCGCTAGCCCGGACTTGGACAGACGGTTGGTGCAGTTTGCTGAAAGCTCCTTGCGATAGACTCGCTGCGCTCCAGTTATGCTTTCTTAGTGACAACGCCGTTCCTTGCCTGCTGATAGTTAGCAGCAGTGGTGATGTCAATTGACAGACGCTTGTCGAATAATTCCCAGTTATTTACCTCCATCCCATCCTGCTTACCGCCATGCTCGTTGCTCAATGCTGCCTTTCTCCAGAAATTTGTATGTTTGTTCATACAAGAGAAATCATCCGGTAAAAACCTGATTTCATATTTCTGGTGTATATACACACGCCGCCTGTGCCGAAGAAGAAAAAAGGAAAGAAAGAAAAGGAGAAAAAGTAAGAGAGAGAGAGAGAGGGAAAGAAAATCAGGCAATGAAAATAAAAAGAAAGATTAGAATAATTGCTTAGCCGTTCTTGGCCCTCATTTTGGGCCGCGATGGTTGCATCTGGCGATGATGCATCATCCCACAATTTGGGTTCACCACGTTGTGTGATCTCTCAGCGTCGCTGTTACCCCAACTCCAAACCACCACAACCCATGTTTTCATTTAATTCCGCGTATCAAGCCACCGTTCGCTATTCTATGCTCTCGCTGATATCATCCGAGGGGTTTAAAACAAACAGGCAATAATTATCTTTTCAACGGTTGCTATGTAAACGCACGTTGAGAAGCGGAGTCTTTTCAACATAAACTTGCCGCTCAAACCTGAAATGCCGAATGACAATACGATTCCAACACCTAACTAACCCTCGCCAATAATACGATCTACTACCCCTCAAGGCGAGGAGGTCAACTACCCATCACCGGCTTTAATCCAGTCAAGCATCTCACAGAGCTGTCGGCTTGGAGGTAGTTATGTCCTACGTCGATGATGATTCATCACCAGCGATGGAAATCATCCTGTCTATATACTTTGCTGAAATTCCTACAGGCTACATGTCATCCATAGTTGTGAACATTACAGAATGACTACATGGGATCTCTAACTGAAACATATCGCGCACCCAATCCTCTTCATCATTATTAACATCGATCGTCATTACGAACAAAACCTTCACTGAGACAGGAGAACGTAAATCATGACTACATACATACTCTTTAATGAACTCTAACTCCGGAAATGTTGGTGGGGAATTAGTAGTTTACCCGAGAGTGATTAAGCACAAGCGATAGAGCCTGTTGTCCATGGAAATACTTGCTACATGTCTCAGCCGAATGGCGGATTGTAATTCAAATTCCAGATGCTGTTTGTTGTAGTCAGCTTGCTCTATTACTTCATCATTTTTTTTTTTGTCGTTTATGCCCGTAAAGTACTGTATTTGTGTGTCACGAATCATATACATCTTTTCAATGGGAGCCCCTTTTGAGACATTTTGCGCCCCTTTCCTTTCCCATCAGAGTAGGTAGCAGCTGCCTTACGGACGGACAGGGGATATAAATGGTGCTTACGGAGAGGAAAGAGCAGGGAATCATCGCTGCCTGCCAAGAGCCACCCAAAAAGAGGCACGGGCCTCCAGAGAATTACCAATTCCATGGGGAGCATCATCTGCGTACCACTATTGTCACAACAGGCCATCCGGGTTTTGAAGATACGATTGGGTCCGATGGAAAAAGCCTGAAAAGTGAGCATTTGAGCCATCAGGCAATCTCAAAAATCACTTTTCTCAGCCCTTTCTTCACCTGGAGCTTTCTATTTAAGAAAAGAACCATGATTGAATGCGGGCATCAACAAACGGACGAAGATCCAAGGATGCATACATGCGAAGAACGGTTATGAGATCACAGAGCCAATAAAAGAAAGGCAAAAAGGGGATTAGCATTTCAGCTCCCGTGGAACAGTCCATGTTTCTCTTCCGTGGAAGTTCCGTGGAGCCTCCTGTCAATTGGCTGACATTCGTGTGGATGCGTTAGTTATCTCTCCATTGACATCACCAACCGCCGATTTCCAAGATCGCAAAAGAACCTTAATAATAACCGTGAGGAAATTTTTAAAAAACATATCTTTACGGACATGAACCACCGATTAACTAGATCAGCAATAACTAATAGTTAAATCCAGTATCGTCAGCAAAAACAGAAAAATGAGAGAGAGAAACGGGTTCTCAGGAGAAAGACCGAGAAAAACCACACCTTATTTTACCCCTTTTTTATTAAACACCCGC
Source organism: Paracoccidioides brasiliensis (assembly GCF_000150735.1). Taxonomy (NCBI): domain Eukaryota; kingdom Fungi; phylum Ascomycota; class Eurotiomycetes; order Onygenales; family Ajellomycetaceae; genus Paracoccidioides; species Paracoccidioides brasiliensis. The sequence goes on from NW_011371358.1 coordinate 2,970,870, forward strand.
ATGTTGTTTTTCTACGTTTCTCTGAAAGTGAACCAATTTCTTTTCTTTTCTTTTCTTTCTTTCTTTTTTATCCCCCACCCCCTGATCTAATGATGCTGTGAGTCGAGAGAGCGTAAGGCTGGTAATGGATCGGCAGGTCGGGACGGTGGTGAAGAATGGAGAAACGTACTGAGTGAATTAATAAAAAGAAAAGAAAAGAAAAGAGAGAGAGAGAGAGAGCGCTGCATCATTTTCTTTTTTCTTCTCTTCGATGCGCCTGACAACAATCTGCCTTGCATGGGTGCTCATCTCAAGTCAATCTACATATCAAGCAAATCTTTTGGCGCCGCAATGTCACAAGGTTGGCTTCGCTTCGGACAGAGTCCTCCTGATAATGCGGCCATTCTCAAAGCATTCATCGATATTGTCCTTGCTGTTGAATCATGGAACGTCGGAATGCGAAGCCACGTATCATTACTTTGTATGGTATCCCCTCGGACCTCTGCTTCCATTGGCAAGTTGCCACCATCTAGCGCCTTCACCTACATGTTGCCTTTCTCGGCTTCCTTCGCGCCCCTTTCCAGCATGACAACCCCCAGAGTTGACTTGCCAGGACAGAATGGAATCAGACACCAGCTTGTTGGTCCACTGAAAATCCGTATTCGCAGCAAAAGGCAGCTCTAATGGATGACTCGCCATTGAATAATCCAGCAATACCGCTCAGGATGTTGTTAGTGGGTCGCCTGAGGATGAGACTTAAAGTTGAGCATACTCGTATTTGTATACGAATTGGACATGCAGAGACTTCTTGAGAACGATCCAATGATATGGGAAGTGGAGGATTTCATTCCCAGTTCAATTTCAAGCCCCGGACCAATGATGTTTCTCAGCTAATTTACAAACTCACTTGGGAAGCTCAGAATGTGAGGACATTCGCTGCAAAGAAAATCAAAAGGATTATGAAGAGTGCTCAACATCTTTACGGTTTATGTAAAATGGCTGGTTTATACTGGTAAGGGTGAAGTTCTGAAATCTTGTCCTAGATACCTAGCATCGGTTTTGGACTTGACGTATTGCTCCTCACTCCCGTTCTGAAAATGGCGAAATGTCACTTGAGGATTCGAGCTCAAAACCAACCAAAATGTCTGTAAACACAGTAATCAGACTCACTGGTTGCTCCAATATGTTAACTCTCTTCTAAGATTATTTTCTTTTTGATATTCCTAATCTCTTTTGGAGCCACCAAGCCATCTGTTGATATAAAATGACCTCGCTTACATGCCGGAGCCCTGAAGTTCACGAGGTCACTCCGAAAACTCATGGGGCTCGGGGTACAAATGTTTGGTCATGGGCAATAGTCGTCAGCTTCCCCAAATGCGCTGAACAATTTTGACTAAATCCTCTGATAGCTGTCCCGATCATTGCAAGGACAACTTGGTTTCAAGTCACTGGAAATCTAAGATTCGATCTCTAGTGAAAACCTTGGAAGAAACACGATGGAGGTGGTCATTGACAAACCTGCAATTGACATAGACCTGGCCTCCATTCAGTTCTATGCTGAGAACAAGGAATGCGCCAAAAATATTACTACGCCAGAAGAATGGTATATGTGGGGGAAATTACGTGGTTATGAAGGGCGTTGCTGTTGAAGACTTTCCAATTCTTGAGTTGAGTTGAGGTCCTTACTGCTGGATCCGAATGTGAGCTTAACTGTGCCCAAGGCTCTTGGGAGTGGGTGCTTGAAAATGCAGAATATCTTTCGTAAATCTCGCAAGCTCCATTTTAAGTACTATATTTACGTAGGTTGATTTGGATATGTTCTGGGACGAAAAATTAACAATTAGCTCTAGAAACCAAGGCCGCCCTCCCGCTTAAGAATCAATCCTAGCTCAAGCTACGCATTTACACGCGCTCCACATACTTTCTTTCGTTGGTATAGTTAGTAAACGCCAGCGGGCTTGCCGTCTACTTTAGATCTGCCTTTCATGTGCAAGGCTAGGCCGGCCCTTGTATTCTACTCCTAAGACACCAGATTCTGTAGCTCCTCGCCGCATGCCGTCATGAACCCCCCACGCAAGAAACAAGGCTATTCTTCGGATGTGGTTTCCCCGATCCTTTAGCTCAACGCCAGAACTGTGTAGCCATGAACTACGAACGGCATGGGCATAGACTTCCGCGCCCATCTTTTATTGCAGAGATATCCAATCGATTTGATAATGAAACCTGAAACTTTATCAACGAGGGGAAGTGCAAATGTCCAAGCTCCTGATTGGTGTTTAGCATACATTCAAATCACAATAGAGTTGCATGTCTGGTTGGATATTTATGAACATCTCAGAAGTTGTCTACCTGAAGCTCTCTCCACGCTACATGCGACTTCAAATTGAACTGTCATCAGACACATAACTACATCATGGGATGGCATTTGTTTCGCAACTGCTTGTTAAATGCGAGAAAAAGCTCTTGGTTTTTTCTCTCTTTCTCTTCCTCACTTGGTGATAGGCCGGTTCTTCGCTTCTGGTCTTTCCACAGGACTCTTGCAAACAAGAGGGAAATCCCCTCATTTCCTACTCCTTTCCCTTCCTTTCCTTTTTAATTTTCTTGCTATCACGCATGGGAAAATTTTCATTTCCATTCATTTTCACCCAGTGTCTAATAATGGAGGTCCTCTTTGACTAATTGCAGTGCTATCAGGGCAAAGGGGCATGCTGCGAGAAAAGATTGACAACATCCCTGACTTCCTGCGTGCCTTCCATGCATCAGAATATCAATGATAGGTGATTTCTTCTTTTTCTCCTGTTTCGCAACTATGTCAGCCCTGTTTCAAAAGTTATACGTATGTCTTGACGGGCCATTGTCTGACCCAGAACCCGATATCTGTAGACGCTGCGAATTTGACATGCAGATCTTGTCAATGAGCACGGTATAGAGATATAATATATCACCATACCAGCAGCATTAAGCAGGCTGAGGTTAAGAAGTGCAGCGAGCGATTCTTCTAGCATTCATTTACAGGACCTGAGCCTGAATCCCCAACATTTAAGTTCATCTGAATCTGTGTAGTTCTCCGTAGATTAGGAAGGGCTAGCTTGGAAGATTAAAATAACTATTCTCCCCACCTTATCTACTCTGCCACTAACCTAGGGTTTCCATTGAAGCTTGCCGTGTGCAGAGGTTCCCCCTTCCGCATATGCTGAGGGGTGGAAAACTGGGTTCTGACTCGTTGACTGCAAGGTTGGAAGAAGGTGATCATGCTTGTATTACAACTATCGAGAAGTGAAATTAATCATTTGTCTATTCAAGCGTGCTCTAATTGGTTGTTGACAAGCTAGCGCATGGGTTCTCGCAGGAATCGGGAAATGACCTCTGGAAAAGAGATTAATCAAGGAAAAAATTAAAAAATAAATTAATAAAATAAACACACAAGTTTGACTGGGTCTCACAAGTAACTAGTGATTTACTAGTTAAAGCGCTGGAAAGCTTCCTGGGTTAGGTCAGCACTTAACTATTAACTAGTTAGTTAGTTAGTTAACTAATTAAGTGAGTAGTTAGTTAGTTAGTTAGTTAGTTAAGTGAGTAGTTAGTTAGTCCGTTGCTGGAAACGGAGGCAAGCGCTGCCTGGGGGGACCCTTAGCAATTTAAAGTAGTTGCAACCAGCCATGCCTAAACTCGACTGTCCTGACTTACAACTGACGACTGGTTACATACAACATACAACTTTTGACAGCCGCCTGTTCAACTTCTTCGCTTCACACCAACTCCTCCTGATTTATGAAGACAACACTGAGGCCGTTCAAGGTATGACCACTCCTCACCTCCGTGGTACTAGACGTGTCCCGGCTGTTTACCATACTTCTCTTAGTCGCACTCGAACGATGCATTGAGCAGGGCTTACCGCTCTCTTCTCCACGGTTAAAGAATCCCCCATATATACCCTACCCCGCCCGCCCCCCTCTAGTCGGTCCTCGATGGACGACAGCTATATCCTTGGGGAAGAACTACCTCTTCCCACAGAACGCCTATTCGAGCGCTTAGCGCAGATACCTGGCTACGTGTGGGACCAGAATTCAAGACTCTTTCGCTCATCCTACGACCACTGGCATGTTACAGGCGTCAGACTTGCTCCAGGTTCTGACACTCCCATCTTCAGCCCTTCCAATTTCTCTCGATCCAAAGATTCCTCCTCCTCCCATACCTCTCCCCGCTTCGAAAACAGATCCCACTCTCGACACCATTGGCGAAATAGCCTCAGCGAATCGAGCAGCGATGTTTCATTCTCCCGTAACGACGATGAACACGATCCCGCGTGGATACCCGTTGTGGCTCGCATCTCAAGCCATGTCATCAGGCTAGAACGCGAGTTCCATACTCTGAAGTCGATTATTCAGATGTCGGATCCAGAATGCCAGCATACCGTCCGTCCTATTGATATGATTCGTATGAATCCTCAGCCGGGGGATCGAGGACCGTTATTAGTCACTATTTATGAGGCACTGGGTCCAAATTCCCTGAGAGATTTTGTAGGCTTTGGGCCCTCGTTTTTCTGCGTATATGGTGGAGGTAGCATGACAGAGTCGTCAGCTGCGGGGATCCAGGTCCCGATTGCGACTTTCTTGGAATTTGCTATCGGTGCCTGCGAATGTCTGGAGTTGTTACATTACGGTCTGAAATGCATACATGGAGAAATCAGACCTGATGCTTTCCATTTCAACTCCGAGGCAGGCACCGTGAAAATTGTGACTACGGGAAATGGCGCTAGATCCTTCGATAATGCACTGAGTGAAGGATGGTCGATTTTGTCGCGCGAGTTGGGCGTGAAAAATAAGCTACAGTTCATAGCACCAGAACAAACTGGGAGATTACCAACGGAGCCCGATAGTCGTACTGATATATACGCCCTTGGTGTGATGTTCTGGTCGATGCTTGTAGGACAACCCGCATTCGAAGCCAGTGATCCTGTAGAAGTGGTGCAAAAGGTTCTTGGGAAACAATTACCCTTGGTATCTCACAAAAGGATGGATGTGCCGGACGCAGCCTCCGCTGTTATACAAAAGATGACCCAAAAGCAGATCGATGATAGATACTACACGATCTCCTCGGTGAAATGGGATCTTCAACAAATCTCAAGGCTGCTCGGAGATGGTGATTGTGAGGGCCTGAAGAATTTCGTCATAGCCCAGCGCGATGTCTCTTCATTCTTTGCACTGCCAGCAACTATGTTTGGCAGGAAAGAAGAGCATGGAAAGATCCTCGAAATTATCCACAAAGTCCAGAAACGTCAGCAGGCTATTATAACGCAAGCCTCTTCCAAGTCAAATATTTACCCCCTTTATGCCCATAGTTCGAACTCGTCTCTTTCCGATAGTCGCTTAGAAGGTCTCGAAACAGGAGATGGCTCTAGTGATTCTGGATCATGTGGTATCGCCGGCTCAAAGACCAATTCTACAGCTGTGCCTTGTATTTTCACACATACATCAACGCAAGACTTGAACCATAGTGGAGATTCCTCCTCGAGCCAAAAAACGCCCCTTATTTCCAATCGAGTTAAAAGCCCTATTGATTTGAGGACTGCCGGGGATGCCAATGATCATGAGGGCCTCGTGTCTTCCAGTCTGGTTAGTCTCGGCCAATTCGATTCACTTGCAAGTCTAGGGCGGCGGAAAGTAACGGCAAAATACCACCAAAGTGGACGTTGCGAGGTGATAAGCATATCGGGGGTTGCTGGCCTTGGAAAATCAGATCTGATAAACCGACTACAGCCGGAGATCCGTAAGAATGGTTATGTTGCCGTTGCCCGTCTGGATCGCTCGCGAAGGGTCCCTTTCGAACCGTTTTTTAAATTTCTTGCTAGTCTTCTACGTCAGATTTTTTCAGAACGTGACGTTTCTTCTGAATATCACACCTCAATACGTTCAACGCTACAGCCTATATGGTTATCCCTTCATCGAGTACTTGGGCTGCCAGAAAACTTGATATACCCCCTAAAAGAAACCAGCCAGCCTGTGAACTTCTTGAAGTCCGTTAGCCCATTACCTGCACTTAAGGAAGGGTCTGAGGGATCATTCCCTGCCAAAAATGCAGAGTTTATCAGCCTAAGTGCCGGTCAGACATTTAAGGATTTCTATAATGACCCGTCGTCGAGTGCAATGCTTAGATTCGCCGATACACTTCTTGAAACCTTGAGAGTTATGTCATTCCATAAATTGATATGCGTGTGTTTAGATGATATTCAATATGCCGACGCCGAAAGCGTTCATTTGCTCCTCGAGATTATCAATAAAAAGATCCGATGTGTCGTTATGATCACAAGTCGACCGGAAGAAATAAACTCACCGGAATTAAAGGCACTTTTTCAGACCGACATGGCCAATGTTACCAGGATAGAATTGGCCCGACTAAGTGAGCGTGAAGTTCTCGAATATGTGGCTGCCACGATGCACCAAGCTGCTAGCAAGGAACTTCTACCCCTTGCCGCTGTTGTTCTAGAAAAGAGTCAGGGAGTTCCATTTTACATGCGCATGATGCTCGAGACCTGCTATCAGAAAAACTGCCTTTGGTATTCTTGGAGAGATTCTGCTTGGCAGTACGACTTGGACAGGATATTCTCCGAATTTGTTGCTCCGAGTTATGGTCAAGGCATTGGAATAGATTTCATTGCTAAACGATTTCAGGAACTTCCCTCGGAATCCCGCTCAATCTTATTGTGGGCTGCGTTGTTGGGAAGTCCATTCTCTTTCACGCTAGTTCAGAGATTACTCTCTGGAGAGTTTCTATACTCCCGGGGTGGAGAGGATGAGGAAGACATAACTTGTCCTCGTCGAACCCCTCTGACCCAGACTAAACGAGGCATTGTTTCGGGCCTTCAGCACTTGCTTCAACTATACATTATACTCCCAGGCGAAACTGATGATGAATTTAGGTAAAGTCCTGACTTATTTTTTTCCTTGCCCCCTGCGTATATGGGTTAGCTTTCTGTTCTAAAGAACTGATTAAACTGGTTTAATTCAGGTTTGCTCATGATCGCTATGCTCAAGCGGTAACAACTATGAGGGAGTGCCATAACCAAGAAAAGATGCATTTTATTGCTGCGCAGACCATAATGAAATATGGCCCAACTGACAGTGCTTCACTATATTCGAGAGCTCAACATATTCGCTCCGCAGCAAGATTAATCAAACAACAAGTTCCTGAGCGGATAAAATACCGAGATGCTTTATACCACGCTGCCCTCACTGCTTCCCGATCTGGAGCGAAATCTACCGCTCTAAGCTATTTCCAAGCTTGTCTTTACCTTCTCCAAGATGATCCATGGGATATCAATGCAAGCGATGTTTACTACGACGAAACACGAGAACTCCATATCCAAACGGCGGAGATGTTTATATTTAATGGAAAGCCCGCTGAAGCCATGGATATACTTTCCATCGTCTTTGAACGTGCACACACACCTTCATGCAAAGCGAGAGCATGGACTTTGAAAAGTAGGATACGCGCACAAGTCGGTGATATTTCCGGCGCCCTGGAGGCGCTGCTCACAAGCATGGAAGAACTGGGCGTTAAGATCAACAGGTGCAGCTCTTGGGAAGATTGCGATAAGTCGTACGCGAAACTCAGTGCGTATCTGAAAGCAGCTGATCTTGATGTCGTTTTTTCTGCACCGCTTAGTGAAGATCCGTCTTTGATTGCCCTGGGAGCATTGATGGGGGAGGCCATGGGAGTATGTATCTGGGGAGAGCCGTTGACATTTCTCCAGCTTGGTATTGAGATGATGAATATTTATCTATTTCGCGGATCGTTTGCTCAAATCGCCTACCTTTGCACTTACATAGCCATGATTGCTATGAGTCGATACAAGGATCTAGATCTTGGTATTAAGCTTAGCAATGCTGCAGTTAGGTTCATGGAGAGTTACAATGAACCATGGATTCCAGCTCGAGCTGTTACCGCTCATAACTTTTTTGTCAATCATATGAGGGTGCCTATGGCTACGACGTTACCACTTCTCGAGGGTTCGACGGAAGCTGCGTTTTTGATGGGTGAAAGATACTTGATTCTCATGAACATATCCGCGATGGTGTTCACTCGTTTTTGCCTGGGTCATGATTTAGGTGAGCTGGAGGCTCTGTGCAATTATGGTCCAGAAGAACTTTGCGATTGGGAAAACGACCCACGTGGAGGGGTCTATATCATCTCTGTCCGGTAGGTTTCATCTTTTCTAGTATTTTGATGATATCTACTTTTGGGAAATGTGTCTTAGTTGCTGATACGCTGTTTTTAGACAAGCCGCCCGCGCTCTTCAAGGGAAGACTTTCACCCACTCCGCAGATCATATACTATCCGACGGACAGCACGACGGTGAGAAGTACCTTGCTGCTCATAAATTAAACTCTCACACCTTAAATATGTATCGTGCGATGAGCGTCATACCCCTCTACCTTTACGGGCATCATGAAAAAGTGGTAGAGATCGCCACTGAAATGACAAAGACTCTGCCCGGTCTCTGGTCCCTTCGTGCTTCCACTCATACGTTATTTTACCTTTCACTAGCACTACTCAGCCTCCACATTGAGGATCCATCACGACCTGGACGCGAAGACGCCATCAGGCAGGCCATCGAGTACAAACAGGAGATTGACTGCAAAGCCAGCGCTTGCGACGCCAATTATGGTATGTGGTCATTGATTCTGGAAGGTGTTCTTAGTGAGGCATCGGGGAATTTCCAGAAAGCTCTAGCAGCCTTCGAAGCGGCACTCGACCATACCCAGTTGCATAACTGGCCTCTGGAGGAAGCGCTTGCTCTCGAACTCCAAGTCGACTTCCTTGTTCGCCGTGGCGTTAAGCGGGCTGCACAGTATTTGTTGCGGCAAGCTATTACCTCATGGAATACCATAAGCGCAACAGGGAAAGCTAGACAGCTTTCAGAAAAATATGAATGGCTTCTAAGAGTTGGACCCCCCACCTCAAGGATCAGTAACGCGGCTTGTCAAACTATCGATTCAGTAATCAATGTCCCCACGAGAAGTACGGAGCCATCAACAAACGCAATGAATGCACAGCTTGAAGATCAGCGCAATCGGGAATGGCTAGAGGAGAACGAGGAACGTACTGATCAGCACTCTCTGGACATATCTGGGCTCGGCTTAGGTAATATTTGCAATTCACATCTTCCATCAGGATGGTCATTCTAACCGCATATTTATTAGATATAATCGACTTGTCAAGTATCCTTGAATTTAGTCAGGTCATGTCTTCCGAGCTGCATATAGACAAATTACTGCAAAAAATGGTTGGCATAATACTCGAGTCCTGCAGCGGATCAGAAATTGCCCTCGTAATCACAGATTTCGAACCATATGGCTGGCTGGTTGCCGCTGCTGGTGACCAAGAAAACGGAGAGGTTGCTTTCGCCGATGGGCTTCCGTTTTCTGAAGTTGAGGATAAAATGGCGCAGCAAATCACACATTATACTCTGCGGACGAGAGAGCCGGTTCTGGTCCATAACGTTCTTGACGATGAACGCTTCTCCAACGTCAGTGATGCGTACGCGGCTCGAAACCCTCAAGGGAGATCTGTCATCGCACTACCTATCATCCAAGCCAAAAACCTTCTTGGCGTCATCCACATCGAAGGTAAACCGAATTCGTTTACACAGCGTAATTTGGTTGTGTTGCGTCTTGTTTGTAATCAAGTCGGGATATCGCTGGCGAACGCTTTCCTCTATCGAAACGCCAGTAAAGTTAGGTAATGTTTAACCGACAATTTTTCTTTTCAAGACGTTTCGTTTGCCATTTTCTACCACTTACTGACTTGGGCCCCCTAGTGCCGCAAATGCTGCTATGGTTGAGGCGCAAAAGCGTGCTTTGGCGCATGCCAGAGAAGCGGAACGAAAGTCCAAAGTTGCGGAAGCGGAAGCTAAGCATAACGTTAAGCTCAAGGAAGATGCTGCTAAGGCCAAGTCAATTTTCCTGGCTAACGTTTCCCATGACTTACGCACGCCAATGAACGGCGTTATAGGTTTAACAGAGTTACTTAAGAAGACCAGCCTGGACCGCGAGCAGAACGGCTATGTTGACTCCATTCGTGTCTGCGCAGATACTTTATTAACTCTAATCAATGATATTCTTGACTTCTCCAAACTTGAGGCGGGTAAAATGAAAGTTACGGCCATTCCGCTCAACCTCCGGGACACTATTTTGGAAGCTGTTCGTGCTCTTTGTTATACGCATCGCCATCGCGGGCTTCAGACGATCGAGGATTTGGATGAGCTTGATCCGAATTTGCTGGTTATGGGAGATCCTGTTCGTCTCCACCAGATATTCATGAACCTGCTGAGCAACAGCTACAAATTCACACCACAAGGTTCAGTTACAGTGAACGCCAAGTCTTCCGTTGAAGAGGACGGCCGCATCCGTATAACTTGTAAGGTTGTTGACACCGGCATTGGAATTCCCGGTGAGCAATTGGTCCGGCTTTTCAGGCCATTCTCCCAGGCCGACAGTTCCTCTGCGAGATCTTTTGGAGGAAGTGGGCTTGGATTGAGCATTTGCAAAGCGATAATAGAAGATGTGCTTGGCGGTAAAATTTGGCTTCAATCTGAGGAAGGAGTGGGCACGACTGTAACCTTTTCATTGGTCTTTAGCAAAGCCCCGAAGGATGCGGTTGTGAGGTCCCATTGGTCCCGAGACAGCTCGCGACAGAAGATACAGACCGGCAGAAGGTCTTCAATACAGGATCTCAAATCTATCCCCCGCACCGGGATTCGCGTGTGCGTCGCTGAGGATAACCCAATCAATCAAAAAATCGCAGTTACCTTCGTTAGAAATTTGGGTTTGGAGTGCGAGGCATTCAGCGATGGTCAACAAGCTGTAGAAGCTCTCAGATATGCATCTGCGGAGGGAAACCCGTTCCATCTTGTCCTAATGGACGTGCAGATGCCTGTGTTGGACGGATACAACGCGACGCGCAGAATCCGCCAAGACCCAGACCCGAACGTCAATGACATTCTAGTTATAGCCATGACTGCCAGCGCGATCGAAGGGGATCGCGAAAAGTGCATAGATGCCGGCATGAACAATTACCTCGCTAAACCGGTTAGGTCTGACGTACTCAAAACAATGCTTAATTGCTATCTCTCGCCCTCACTAGAGTCAGAAGTCCCAATGCGGTCCCTGCGATGGCGTAAGCCACCGCCCATACAGCTTCCACACCAAGCTTCTGTTAAAGAGGAACAATTGCAGGACAGCGATAGCAATTCTAATTCGAATTCGATGATGACAATTCAGAGAAAACCGGAGGATCTTTATGCAATTATGCTGAATGGTAATCCGAAGTCACCTGATAGTCCGCCGCTGGGCACCAGCATCAGTTCTGAGCAGGCGACTTCGTCGTCTGCTGTTGAATTTGCTGCTGCCTCTGCTGTTTCCGCGGGCACTGCCATTAATATGAACGGGCGTGAAGAAGGGTCGGCGGCTGTGGAATCAACAGTCAATTGAATTAATGGATTAAGGTTTTTTTTCTCTTTTTTTTCCATTTTCTTTTTTTGCCATTTTCTTTTCTTTTCTCTTCTTTCTTTCTTTCTTTCTTTCTTTTTTTTTTTGGCTCGGGAATCTATCGAGGCACTGGTGTGTGGAGGCATGCCATGCCTTCGTTTTCTGTCTTGAAGATATCGTTTTCTTCTGTTTTACGTTTCAGAGGGGAATGCATGTGTAGGGCTTTCAATTTTATTTTCTTTCCAGAGAAGGCATTTGTTTGTCTCTTGGCTCTTTTTACATTTTCTTCTCTTCAACTTCTCTTAATGAACAGTCATGGATGGGCCTTCTTCTCATCCTGGGATTTGGACTCATTTTTCCTCTTGTCTGTTTTTTCTTTTTTTTCTTTTTTTTCTTTTTTTTTCTTTCTTTTTTTTTTTTTTTCTTTCTTCAGCAACCACACTCAATTCTTATGATATGATACACTAACTGCATGGAAGAGACACTACCGCATAACGAAATGGGAAGAAAGGATAGGAAAGGAAATGCACCTTTACAGGCTTTTTTTTATGTTTTTCTTTTTCTTTATTTTTTGTCTTATCAAATTCATGCTTAAATTTCAAAGTAATCCAAGAATTTTTCTCTCCTAATTATCTGGAATAGCTCGAATTCTAGTTATTATAAATAGAGAATTGCTTCGCCTATATTTTCAATTTCCCTCTTTTGAACTCTCCTTTTACTGCACATTGGTTTATTTTTGCAAATTATTACTGTTTTCTTAATTTTCAACCTTGATGGTTGAGGAGAGTTGGCTGTTATTGGTGTGATAGGTGAAGCAATATGTTGTAAATCTTGCTATAAGATGACAATCCTTCAACCCCTGAATTAAATGACATTGTCTCTTCATAGTTGAGGTATAATGTTGGTTCGGGTATCCCAATCAATCAATACATGCGTGGACTCCCCAAGCCCCATCCACAACTCAACCAACCGAATAACCCGTCACGCAGCCCTCCTCCCCAATACCCTGAACCTCTTCACACCACCATCCGGCACTATCGTCAACATAACATGGCTAAACACCTTCCCACCAATCTCTCCATTCAACATCCCACCCTCAAACACATGTTCCGTATCTGCCTTACACGGCTGATCTCCCTGCACGACATCCACCCACCCTTCATTATTAATGCTCGGGTCCGATTTACTCTTATCACCCTCCCCGGCCCTCAAAAACCCACTCACCCTAACCGCACTCGGAAAATTGCCCCTGAAATCCTTTGTGTCAACAACAACCTTCTCAATCGTCCCTGCCAGGCCCAACCGCACAACTACCCTATCCACATGCCCGGGCGTCCGCGAACGAGCCGTCTCCCAACCATCGCCCATATCCTTTCCCCGGCCGGGGAGTAACAGGTTAGATGCGGGCGTGTAATGCTGGTTACTAGCAGCAACCACAAGGCCTCCCATGAGCGCTGAAGAGAGCTCCTCCAGGTCTGCCGTTGCACCTGCACCTGCACCTGCTGTTACTACTACCGCTGGAGCAGGCGGGGGTACGGCATGCCCGTACAATCTAAGTCGAGCAAAGCCACCATCCGGATACATCTTCACACGCACATGCGTGATGGGTTCGGAGGGCTCTGACAGCAGCCAACCCTGCCGGCACGAAGGGCCACAGGATTGCTGTGGCAAGATAACTGTCCACCCTCCAAAGTTCGGCTTCGCGACCTCAGTCTGCGCCTGGGAATCTTCCGGGCCGATATGGGCACCCTCGATAGCCACGCTCTCACCATAGTTGCCAACAAAGTGAGCCGTGTCGATTTCGACGCCCACGACGATACCACTGCCGACGCCTAGCTTGATTACAGCCCAGTCATACTCTTCTGGATTGTGCCTGCGGGTTTCCCAGCCATCGTACCAGGCGCCAGTGTGGATGAAGACGCCTGGTCGGTGGACGGGGGTGCCTGGAGTGAGGAGGTTTGAAGCTGCGGCGAAGTATTCATCGGAGCAAGAGAGGACGACCGCGTTTAGGGAGGAGGAGGCGAGGTTTGTGGTTGTTGAGGCAAAAGCTGAGTCGATGTCGGCGGGGGTGAGGAGGGGTGTGACCTTTTTGGCTGGTGGGATGATGGGCATTTCCATGGTTGTTGGTTTTAATTATTCCTCTATTGATTTTATTTACTGTCTTCTGAGGCGATTTATCTATAGGACTGACTGTCATATAATTTTTATGGGTGTTTGCGAGTAGCGGAGACCACAATATATGGCAGCTGGTTAGGATGCGGGGAGATGAATCCCTTTATTTGGGTGCAAATGCAGCCGATGGCGTGGGTATTGACAATTGGGACAGGTGAACAAAGTTAACCAGCTGCTCCCTGGAATAATATGAGTAACTCCTTGTTCCTGTATGTTAAATGAAGTTTATGGTGCAAGCATTCCAAGGTTCTTCTGAATATGCGGAGATCTCCAATGCCTCTTTGTAAACAGTTACTGCTGGGTGGTTTCAGCTCTTATTCCCAAAGCTTAATCCATGAAATAAAGTTATTATAAATATAATAAAGTTAACTAACAAGCAAAATGTTAAGGACAATTTTAAATTAAATTGTTCTCAATTACTCAACGTCAGTCTCACATTCATCTGATGTCATAGGAACTGTGCATAACGTTAGTTTAGTTAGTTAACTAGTTAACTAAACAGAAATTATGACTAAGGTCTCTAATATTTTTATTTTCTGTTCCAAAATCAATGAGCAAATAGGAACAATCCAATTGTCCTCGTCTCTCGGCCAATTGCAAATGCTTGAGTTGGGTCTCGTATCGGATTGCAGCCGCAGCGTTTGGCTGTGCTCATTCAGATCACTCAATATTAAGACTTGGATCTTGTCTCATCTTTATTCCTCTGCTCACCGCCATACACTTAACCACTCCAACATCCATCATCATCATCATCATCATTATCTTCTTCTTCTTCTTCTTCTTCTTCTTCTTCTTCTTCTTCTTCATCTTCTTCATCATCATCTATGATCTAGTTGGGAATCAGATAGACGGCTACGTATATTATATACGCTCTCTCATATCAGCTCCAGCTGCCCCTCTGCATCCTTGTCGGATCGCATATTATCATGGCCTCTGCCACGGGGATCCCTGATGAGCGCCCCACAGCTATTAGCAGCCCCAGTAATGAACAGGAGCCTCTGCTGGGCCGTCCAGGGGATGTCTGTCAGAAGGAAGACCAGGCCCTGGTCACTAATCTAATTACAGGTAGGAGATGAAGCTCTACACCCTAGTATACACCCTAGTTGATTTTGCTTATATTTACTGATGATACCGATGCAGGTACGGCAACTATTGCCCAGGCGGGTATCTGGATTGTGAGTCCATGAGAGGGATAGAGTTATCTGTCCATATATCATCTCCACGATAATATGTACATCAAACATATCAGAAAGAACCACATCCTAACCGGAAATATCAATATACAGCTCGCCGCGCTCGTCTGGAACGCTATCTTCTCCCACGACCTCATATTCTTTTCCCCCCATCCAGTATGCACTTCGAAATCATCTCCCACACCCCCCTTGCCATATATTTATTTTATGTCAATATACAGCGGTATCCTAACTTAACCTCAGCTTCTTAACTCCACCGGCATCCTCCTAACCACCCAAGCCATCCTCCTTCTCCAGCCAACCCACACCGCCTCTCAAAAGCGATCCGGCACCCTAGGCCACTGGGGCCTCCTCGTCCTCGCAAATCTCTGCTTCATCAGCGGCCTCGTCATCATCGAGATAAACAAAGCCGCACACCCAGAATACCGCTTCACCTCCGTCCACGGCATCCTAGGACTGGTGACCTACATCTTCATCTTCCTGCAGGCAACCGTCGGCGTCGCGCAGTATTTTTTCCCTGTTGTTGTCTTTGGCAGTGTGGATAATGGTAAGAAGATCTACAAGTATCATCGTGTCAGCGGGTATGTGGTGTTGCTGTTGGAGCTAGCGACGGTTGCGGCTGCGACGCAGACGGCTTATAATAAGGCTGCCTTGCATGTTAAATTGTGGGCTGTGTTGGTGGCGGCAGTCCTGGTGATTGGAGGGGTCGGGGCGAGGATTAAGAAACAAAAGATGAAGATCTTTTGATCTGACTATTGTTTGAGAGTGAGATTGGGGGAAATACTCCATAATGCAAAGGGGAATGCTGGAGGTGTCTGTGGGGGAAAGCGGATATCTGCTTGCAGGTTTCACATTTTGGTTTCTGGTCAAATCAGACTGCGACTCGCGATGGCACTGGGCTTGGATAAAGGTGCCTTTTCTGGAACTGATTTATATTTCTGTCGGTTGCTTTCGATGTCACTGGTGCTGTTGTTCTTATTAACGTTCGGAGCTTTAATTGCTTATCTATCTCATACCCGTTCCGCAAGCCTGTTTGTTAATCTCGTCCGGGATTGGTTGATATCAACAAGTCTGCTCTCTTCTTTCGGATCTTTATCAGCTCACAGTTTTAATGAGGCAATGATTTAAGTAGATAAATTGAACAAATCGAAAGAATACACATCCGATATAATGACGTTGTAAGTTTTAAAAATAAAACAATGTTCTGTGGGAATTAATCTTTGAAATCGACTCCTCGAAGTTTCTGGGCTTTTTTCCCTTCAAAAAATATTTAGTTTCTCATCTTCAACTTCAACTTCCAGCCTCCAACCGATCCGTAGGATTGATAACAGCCCCACCGCAATATCTCACTGTTATGCTGTCACTTTCAATGGCTGCAGTGAGGCCTCCCTACATCTGTCTAACCTGCAAAATACACAGTAAACGAATACTCACTGGCTCTCCATTCCGCCGGGGCTTCTTCAGCTCCCATCCTCAACTCTCCTCAAATACCTCATCCCGCCCACCAACTGCCCCCAAACCAATCCCAGACATAAAACACATCCGCGGAAATGCCGCTCTCTACTCCCAAAACTGCATTGACCGCAATTACTCAGATCTGGCCCAATACCCATACAAGATCCAGCGCCTGTCCGCAGAATCCCGCGAGCTGCAGGATGCTCTACGAGAACCACAGCGCCAAATTAAACAGATTGAATCCTCCATCGCAAAGCTCATGGTCTCCTCGCGCAATCCAGATATAGAAGGACCCCAGAAACGAATGACAGAAGAAGAGCTGTCCTCCCTTCGCCTCTCCGCGCAAACCCTCAAAGACAAATCCAACCACCTAACAACAGCCCGTACAAACCATACTAAAGAAATAGAACGCCTCGCCCTCTCCCTCCCAAACCTCACCAGTCCCCAGACACCCCCAGGTCCCGAACCATCTCTCATAAACTACATAAACTACGACCCAATCTCTCCCTCAACCACCCCCTTGCCAACCCACCACACCTCCCACGTCACCATCGGCACATCCCTCAACCTCCTCAACTTCACCAGCGCCTCTCTAACCAGCGGCTGGGGCTGGTACTACCTAACCAACGAAGCCGCCCTGCTCGAACAAGCCCTAATTCAATATTCGCTCAGTGTCGCCTTACGGCGGGGGTGGCAGGCCATCTCCCCGCCGTCTCTGGTCTATTCGCACATTGCGCACGCATGCGGTTTCCAACCGCGCGACGCGAACAATGAGCAGCAGGTGTATCACATCGAGCAGAGCGAGAGGGATGTCGAGAGGGGGCGGCCGGGGCGGTGTCTGGCGGGCACGGCGGAGATTCCGCTTGCGGCTATATTTGCCGGTCAGGAGATGGCGGGGAACCAGTTGCCGGCGAAGGTGGTGGGGGTTAGCAGGTGTTTCAGGGCGGAGGCTGGGGCCAGGGGGGCGGATACAAAGGGGCTGTATAGGGTTCATGAGTTTACGAAGGTGGAGTTGTTCGGATGGGCGGTACCAGATGAAGCTGGAGAGGGGACTGATGGAGGCACGGCTACGACTCCTGTTAAGGGGGGCAGTGGCAGTGGAATTGGAAAGGGATCGGTAACGGTATCGTCTCTCTTCTACGAAATCCTCGATCTACAAACTGAAATCCTCACCGCGCTCAACCTCCCCTGCCGCGTTCTGGAGATGCCCACGCAAGACCTTGGCGCCAGTGCTTTCCGCAAGCGGGATATTGAGGTCTTGTTTCCCTCTCGGATGGTCTCGCATTCAACTTCTGCCAATGCCAATGCCCATGCTAATGCAAAGGATACCACCATTGACATTGAATCCGGCTGGGGTGAAGTTACCTCCGCTTCTATCTGCACCGATTACCAAACTAGACGGCTAGGGACGAGGATGAAGGCTGCTAATGGTGGTGGGTCGAAGTTCCCGCATACGGTCAATGGGACGGCGATGGCGGTGCCGAGGATTATTGCGGCGTTGTTGGAGCATGGGTGGGACGAGAGGAGGGGGGTTGTGGTGTTGCCTGAAGTATTGAGGGGGTGGATGGGGGGGAGGAGGGTTATTGGGGGGGAAGAGGAATGATAGGGTAACCATTGGAGGAGATATAATGGGAAGATGCGGGCTTTTTTGTAAGATATAACTAGAAGATTTGTTTTGATTGCATTATAACATTGTTACGGAGTTGTAGTTGATAAGTATTGCCCTAGTGCCTATGGCTGGGATAGAATAACTCTAAGATGCAGAATTGAAATGGAACAGATAACCTCTTGCTCTTGTTGGATATGACATGGGTATGACCAATCCCTTTTCCAATGCAATAAGGGAGTGAAACTAACATACACCTATATACTGAAAAGAAACTCCACTTTTATATTCATTCTTCTCCCTCAATCACTCCAAGTGCCCACATACATACATCGTGCTGCGTCGCTAACAGCCTAACTACATGTCCTGTACTTCTGATTCCATTTCATATAATCATCCTATACTGTCATCTTGTACCAAAGTTATCGTAAAGTAGAACAAGGGGGGAAAAAAAGAAGATAAAGAAAAGAAAGGGTCATGTCAATGGCGTTTCACTCATCAAGAGATAAACAAGGAGAACATAAAAGCAAATAACAAAAGAGGTAGGGTGGGGGAAGGGAGGTTGCTATGGTGGAAAAGAAAGGGTTATGGCCGTGAAAAACAAGGGGGAAGACATAAGAAAACGGAGGGTATATCATATATTCATTTCATGCACGATACACATTGAGAAAAGGAAATGGAAAATGAAAACAAAATGAGGAACTCAATCTCTCTGAAAAGGCGCAGATAATGTTGACAGGGAAGATGAATGTAAAGAATATTAAAAGGAGTGAAGGGGTGAAAGAAGAAGTCAATCGCATTCCTCATCTAACCTCACCTCACCTAATGCACCGCATCCCAGTTCGTCCCAACTCCAACAAAACCAACTCCAGCTCACTACCACGGATAATCACCCTCTTCAACCCTCGTACAAGTCAAATACGGTAACAACACACCACCCCTAGCATCCTCCCCTCCACCTCCACCTCCACCCAAACTCCTCAAATCCAACTCCAAAAAATTCCTCATAAGCGGCTTCACAATCTCCCGCGCAAGCCTCTTAATCTCATCCATCTTCCGCTCGAACCGCTTCAGATTATCCCGCGAGTATAGAGAGTCGTGGGAATGGGAGTGGGACTGTTTGAGGAACTTTTTTAATTCGTCGTGTGGGAGGTAGACTTGGGTTGAGGGGGAGCCGAGGAGGCGGTATGTGCGGCCTGGAGAGTAGGAGGGGGTGGTTGTGTTGGAGGTGGAGGAGGTTTTATTCGTTGTCGTGATGGTGGGAGCAGCGCCTGCGCTAGTTGTTGTTATCATCGTAGTCGTTGCGGTTGCGGTTGCGTGTGTATTATTAGTGGCATTGTTATTCGCTGTTGAGACGGTGGAAGTGTTGCCGTATGCATTATTCGCAACGACACTTCCATTGTAATTATTATTATTTCCACCATCACCCCGGCCCTGTGGAGCCGGCAACGCCTTTAAAATCCCCTGCGGTGGTGGCGTGGTATTCTCCACGAGCCACTGTCGAAACAACGACACGGCCAACCAGTCCAAATACGCATTGGTAGGACTAACTCTTTCTCCCCTGGACGTCGTTAGTGATAACCGGAACAACTTCCCCTCCACACGCGCCTTCAGATCCTCCAGATCCTCAACTTTATCCTCAATGAGATCCAGTACCGAGTCCGGTAAAGGTGAGTACGAAGTGTGACCCAGATGAGGCAACGCAGCCGGCCACTGACCCACGACGTGGATCAGGGCTTCCGCAAAAATTACATGGCTGCGCGCCAGATAGCCCAGGCGTAGGTAGCTGGGTGGGTATTTTGCGATTTGCTTATAGAGGCGGGAGGAGAAGCGGAGGAGGTGGTGGTCGACGCGGGGACCGACAACGGCGAGCGCGTCGTACATGTCTGCGAGGTTTAGGAGGGACTTACATTCCGAATAGGCGGAGGCGATGTTTATGGAGTTGAGTTGGGGAGGGTAGTTGTAGAAGACGCGGAAGAGGTTGTCATAGTCGCGGATCGTGGGGTCCAGGGGTTGTTCATCGAGAGCTGATTTGGTTGCTAGGGTTGATGAAGTGGTGGCGGTGCTTGGGAGGTGGAGGGCGGATTGGATGCCGGTGAGGTTTGTGATGGAACGGAAGAAGCCTTGGTGTGGTGCTGGGGGTTTTGTGCGTGCGGGAGGGGGCTGTGGTGGACGATAACTTCCGCCAAAGATTGTGTTGCTTTGGGATGGGGGCTGCAATTACATCAGATATATGTATTGTTATAGAAATATATCCCATATTGTAAGATGGACTCACCCTCTGCACTAGAATTGGCACCTCGTCCTCCTCCCTGTGCTTCCAATCCAATTCATACCTCCACCGCGTCTTCGTGGGTGCAGATGACACACGACGGTGATGCGACACAAGTTCACCATCACCGCAGTCCTCGTCAGGGATAATGGCCAACCCACGCTCCCCAGGAGCATTCTCCCTATTCCCATTCCTAGTTTCATTACTATTAACATTACTTTGACCATCATCACCCTCCAGCATCTCCCTCAACGCCTGCACACGCGACCACTCCTCACTCGTCCCCGCATCAAAGAAGCCAGAGCAGCGCGCAAGGATCAGACGGTGGAGTAAATAGCGCCTTTCCTGGGTGGAGGCGCGGATGGCGATCTCGACATCACCTGTCGCGGCGAAGATGGGGAATTGGTTGAGAGGTTGCGGGGACGAGCCGCCGTGGTGGGAGCGGCCGGAGCGGGAGTGGGAATGGCCATGATGGTGGCGTTGGGAGTGAGAGACGCGTGAGGAGGAGGCGACGGAGGTGGGGGCGCGGGGAGCAAAGAGTAGGAGTGGGGGGCGAATGGTGTTGTCCGGATGGGAGACCATGTCCGTATTATTTGCTGGTGTGGATGCTGGCGTCGTTCTTGTTTCTCTCGTGGTTTGTTGTTGCTGTGATAATTGTGGCTGCGCTTGAGGGTTGGAAGCAGCACGGCTTATTGAGGGACGAGAACGGTGGAGCATCGCATCAAGAGGCGGGACATGGTATGGGGTATGGGGAGGAAGTGTATTAGCGGATGAGTATTAAGTTCAGAGAAAATATCAATATGTAAGTGATTGCGTATGAACAAGAGAGAACAGTGTGTTTGAGAGTGGTGATAAGCGCTCAGCCAGGCACGAAGAAAGACGCGGCCCAAGGTTGCGGTGCTGATATTTAGTTATCGTGTTGAAAATATCGTGCAGAGAAGCGGAATCCCTTTTCTCACACCCGGACAGCGACAGAGCCTAGGTAGGGTTATCTGAAGAACGAGCAGGGATAAGAAAGAGAAAATTCGCGAGATGGGCCAGCAATCCTAGGATGGTATTAGTTGACTCGAGGCATCCCTGGGCTGGATGTTTATAGCTGATGGCATCTATGATTACCCACGCCAGGGATAACTTAACAGGATAAGACAGAAAGAATGCAGACGGCAGACAAGAGACAAGACATAACAGAGTCAGAGATATTGATTTTCTTCTTATTAGAAGAAGATGAAAAGATGAACATCTCAAAGGGATATCTCTATTTCGTCCATGCCCACAGCTGCTCAGCCTCCATCAAACCCATCTTTCATCAAATCTCCTCCATACAGAACGCAGATACAATTCAACTAGCAGAGTGGCAAGCGCTTCAGCCACCCCAGGAACTGGGCCATGGCCCTATCACAGCGCGAGAAAACACAAGTTCGACAGCTCAACAGCTCTTGATATCATGGGATGACAGCACTCTGACAGGATAGGCTAGAGTTTCTTCAAGGGTATGGAGTGAGACACCCTGTGGCTGTCGCTCTTCAGATACAGAGATAAACCCCCTGCCATGACGCAACTTGAAACATTTCACGGTATTCTGCGTCTTCTTCTTCCACCCACTGCTGCTTGCTGATGCTGCTGCTGCTGCTAAGGGGTTGAAACACTTGAACAACTGCGAACATGATGATCTGATGAGAGGTTAGCTGCACATATTTTGATAAACAGAAAGTTGTATTTCATATTTGTCTGCTTCAGCCATGGAACAGGATGAAGTATAAATATCTGTTCAAACTTAGTGAACTTGGTAATGATCTCATCAACTATTTATTAATAAATAAATAGAGCCTTTACAAGTTAACTCGACATAAAATTCTTAAGCAAGGGAGCACCTAAAGTGAGCAAGAAGCAACCAATTCAAAATATTTTGAGTTATCTAGCTCATTTACTCCGATGCCACCAATTTGCAGGAAAAAAAATTGCAAGAAACTATGGAAATAGAGGGAAGAATTGAACTTGCAATATTCATCATTAAAAAGCAAGAAATATTCTCAATTTCAGAGGCATCATCATCACCTTGCAGTGAGTGTGATGTTATAGAACATACTATTCATACATGCTCTCAGCATGCAGGGAATAATTTATAATGTAATTTGAGGATGTAGCTATACGGTTGTTGTTTAATTTACTTTGATATCCTGGTTGTGATGGTAAACCAATCAACTAGGTGGTGAAAATACGTTATTATAATTCCAGCCTTAAATGCAAAGTGGGTAATAAGCAGGACGAAACAAAAAAGGAGAAAAGGGAAAAGAAAAAGGCCGGAATAACAGAGAGAAAAAGAGAAAAAGATGTTGAAGATAGATCTGATAACGCTTCGTGAAACATATTTTAATTAACCAAGATTAAGATTTTAGGCGGGCCAGAGAAGGAGGGGTTCGAGAAAGGAATATGGGGATGAAAAAGATCATGAATCATCGCTAGAACGGCTGTGAAAGTGTGTCATGAATTAGAGATAGGAGAGGAGGGGGGAAGAGATAATCCAGATATAGTATGGGACAAAAGGAGATACCCATACTGACAAGAGGGAATGAGAGAGAGAAAGAAGAATATTATATAGGAAATGGAGGGGTGCTGTATACGCTGTGAAATGCCTAAGGAAGAGCTATGAATGGTGATGAAAATGATAGAGGGATGGATAGAAGAAGGAAAGACGAAGAAAAGACTAAGGAGACCAAAAATAATGCGCGAAAAAAAAAAAGAAAAAGAAAAAGAAAAGACTGAGACTGAAGCGCTGCAGTTAAACAATGCAAATAAATAGTTGATATAGGAAAATATAGAAGAAACGGCAAAGTGGACGAAAATACTAACACCCCGGAACAAAATTAAAATCAACCAAAACTTAAATGGAAAAAAAGGGGAAAAAAAAGGAGGTCAAAAGACCGCCGACAATCCATTTTTCGAATGCCGTCGACTAAACCGTTTCTTCCCTTTGACCGACTCCGCATCGCCCGTGCCGCCATGATGCTTAACCAGCGTCGCCCGTCCGCCTGCTGCCTGTGGCGCATTCAAATTGACGTTGACAGAAGCAAAGTCGACCGAATTGTCAATCGTGTTCGCATTGCTGGAAACGCCTGACGAGATATCGCGCAGCGTGTCGTCGTAGGAGGAATTATTGTTGTTGGCCGATTGGAAGACGGCGAGTTCCTTGGCGTGGTCGAGAGTATCTATCCATTCTTGGGTGGAGAGGGCAGAGGACGCGACATCGTTTGAGGAGGGTCTGGCGTCTTCGAAAACGTAGTGTTTTTCTCGCTGGTGGGAGGGGAGGGAGGTTAGTTAAAAGGGAGCTTGAGGGGGAAACCATGTAAGTCTTAAGGGAAGGGAAGTGCTCTTACTGTATCCACTATCCACGATGAAAAACCTTTTGCGTCGGTGGTGCTTCGATACTGAGCTCCGGGAGCTAAGAGTGAGATATCCATCTTGGCCTTCTTCTCTTCTCCGCCCGCGGGTGCGATAATGACACGGCCAGCAGATGTAACCATAACTAATCGGTGGCGCTTCTTAGTCGTGTTCCCTCCAAAGAATCGGGAAAACTTCTTAGGAGCATCACCGCCGTCTCCGTGTCCACCTTTGCCGTGCTGATTATGAGGAGCTGGAGAGGACAAGACAAGCAAATTGCCCATTTTCAATATACGTTCGTTTGTCCGCGTTAAAACAGGCGACCATTCAATATCAAGTTGAGAGGGGGGTGGGAGATCGGTGACAAGACGTGGATAATTTCTTGTGCTTCCTGAGTTGCCTGATGATCCGAGACCCATCTTCGTTATATTTGATGGAAAACTGTCATCTTTGTTTGAACCGTTTAGTTTAATTGGTTCAGGAAGCGGAGGCACGTATGGTTTCAAACGGGGTGCTTTCTGTTTCCAAAGACCACGGCCCCAGACGATGCCGTCGAAAAATTCATGGTTTTTGATGTGTTCCATTTGCAGCCGTCTTGATGGATCAAGCACGAGAAGCCGTTCCACTAAATCGCGCGCAACTGCTGGAAATCCCGGTGGGAACTCATAGTCGAGGCCAACGATCTTTTGGAAGGTTTGGTACTCATTCGCGCCTTTAAAGGGGGGTCGTCCCGCTAGTAATTGGTAGATGATGCATCCAAAGGCCCACAAGTCACTTGCTTTATAGGCGCTTTTGTCTGTGAGAAGTTCCGGACTGACATATTCTGCAGTTCCCACAAAGGAATTGGCGCGGTCTTCTTGATCAGGGAAATCCGAGTCCATCTGGGGGATACCGCTTGAATTTTCTTCCTGTCTTTTTGGACGATCTAGCATTTTCGCCGTGCCAAAGTCTGTAATTTTTACATGCATCTGACTGTCCAATAACACGTTTTCTGGCTTCAGATCTCGATGGATAACTCCGCGCTTGTGCATGTAGTCAATGGTATCCAGAATCTGCGCGCCATAAAATCTTGTGCATTCTTCATCGAACGACGACATGCGTTTCAACACACCTAGTAACTCTCCTCCACTAGCAAGATCAAGGACGAAGTACAAGGATCGCTCATCCTGAAATGTGTAGTATAATCGAACGACACCGGGATGATCGGTCAGTCGATTCAACGTATCCTTCTCAATATTAACATACTTCACTTTCTTTTCTTTAATAATATGACGTTTGTCGAGAATTTTTATTGCGTATTCCTTTAATGTTTGACGATCTGTAGCCGCAACCACGGTGCTGTAGGATCCCTCACCGAGAGTACGACCAAAGGAAAAGTCTCTGACACCCTTCTTCACGTATCTCGACACGGGTTTCCCATTTGCATCGATTTCTTGCCTCACACCAACAGCCGCGCCACGATCATGCCATTCCTCACTGCTAGACAGTGTAACATTTTCTATTCCATAGGGGGAGCCAGAAAGTGGGGAAGCGCCATTGTTATGAGCTACTCGGGAGCTCCGGCGGGGTGGTAGCGGGCTGCTCCCGCTGTGGAACTGTGTTTGCTTGTAGGTTCTCTCGGAATGGCTACTGTCTTGTACAGGGACTCCCGCTTGGAGGGCTGCAGATCCTCCGCGAGAATCGGACCGTGATTGACTTTCAGACGTTGGTAAGGGGGACGATTCAGTACGAAGTCGATATCCTTCCCGGGGGACCATATTGGATGACGACCCGTTGGTAACGGGTTGCGCATAATAAGCTGACATTGGGTGGCCAATATTTGCGGGAGAGGGAGCGGGAGCGGGAGCGGGAGCGGGAGCGGGATTTGAGGTCTGGGATTTGGGATCAGCATATTGGGAGTAGTGTTGTTGCGGAGGGTTCTCGTATCCATAAGCTACGGATGATAGGTTGCTCTGGGCCTGGGAGGAAGGATCGGGGGCTTTAGCGGCTGCATTGATATTTGCGCCAAGCTGAGAAGGAATTCCGTCACCAGCTGTGGCTGGCGAGCTTGTTTGGGGGGGATGTGAAGTTGTGTCAGCAGAACTTGGAGCCTTGTCTCCAGGTTTGACGGAGGAGTCATCTGGATTAGCAATCCGCAGACCCCCAAAGGACTGCGACAGGCTTAGATCACCGTCCATAGCAGTAGAGGACGACAATCAGGCAAAGGATGAGTAAGAGCCAAAAAGTGGTAACGATCGGGCAGAGACGTGGTAGTTATTAAGGTGAGACAGACGCTGACAAGAGGGTGGCAGGAATGGCGGTAGACGGAGGCGTGGGGTAATTAACCAGACAAGTAGGTCTCACAAGACAGAGACTACGCCGGTCATTGGAGCGAACAGTGAGGCATGACAGGTACACAGTGCAGCCAGAGAAAGACTACAGAGGACAGCTCTCTCTCTATATGGCGTTTCAATGAGCGAAGTGGAAAAGCGGGGGGGGGGTGGTAAAAGACAGAGCGTAGAAGGAGGAAGATGAATCGTGCAGGGTGCAGCAAGGACACAAGAGCGAGAGAATTGGAGTGGGAGGTTCCAGACAGTGAGGTTGAGGTTAAGGTTGAGGTTGAGGGGAACAGAGGGGGCAGAGAGTGAGGTGCAGTCAGGACAGAGTGATATTGAGGCTCAGCGGACGTTGAGGTTTAGCAAAGCAAATTGCGTGACGGTGGAGAGTACCTGAGCCTGCCAAGACATGCGTATCTAATACAGCATGTGCCGGGAGCTGGTATTTTACGTGACGGTACTGTATGTTGCATTACGTCGATGGGCAGGTGACAGAGGTATCCCAGGTAGCCGGAACCCGAAACATATGTAACCATGATACGGTAATACCTCAGTTTTGTGTTGTGCCAAAGTCAACATCATGACAGATTTGACATTAACTGAAGACTTACGCAGTCCACGCAACACGCAACCACGGAATGACTGTTCAACAACCCTGGCAGATACCAACAACAAGCACCGGCTGAGGTTGCTTGTATCCAATATCGTATACAGGGGATGCACCGACCTCATCATACACACAGCACGTTGATGAAGGTGTGCATAGTTCATTTATAACAATCTCTAACCCTAACCGTTATATCCCTTATCCTACTATATATAGCGACAGTCTCAAAACTCTCTACTGAGATCTTGGGATCTGGATCTGTTTCCAGGACAAGGCTATTTCTCTCCCCGAACGATGGGAGACTCCCTGGTAGTTTAGTTAACTGCTTGCCTACCCATGTTAACTAAGCATGCACAGCAACCAGTTAACCAGTTAAGTGGGGGGAGTCTGACCAGTCCTCAGAGGTCTTTCAGCAGGAGTCTCCCTCTCAGTACATACATAGGCTGCGTGCGATCAGCCCTGAGGGTAACAACGACCACAGCGGGGCCTCTGTTGATATGGGCCCTGTTTCCCCATGTATCATGATATAAGGACGGCATGGCCAGGATGTATACGTTTGACACATCCTGTCTGTTATCCTTTGTTGTGACTCTCCACAATAAATGCCCGGAATTATATCCCGTTAGCTTTAAATCGGAGATTCGCCGGTGTTAGCAACCCGGATTTGGAATATGGCTATGATCCGATCACGCCCAACTTCCATAACACTCTCAGACAAGGAGGTCAACTCCTGTTCCCAGAGGATTCTGCTTTCTCGAATACTCGAAAGGGGCAGGTCTCCGTTGGTATCTCCAACTCCTCGACGAGTCCAGTCCTCATCTGAAGGGCCAGCCTCCACTCATTCCTATCTTGTTCCTGACTCCAGCAGCTTCGAGGAATTTGTGGATTGTGGTTCTGGTGATTGCGGTAGCTCGCCAGTTGTCAGCACCGGTAAACGCAAACGGGAGACTTCGTCCCCGGGGCCAAATGCAGAAACACCACCACCACCACCTCCTCCTCCTCCTCCACCTCCTCCCTCTCCTTCTCCTCTGGAGTCTCTACCGTCCAGCACTGATACTAAACTAGCCGAGCAGCTGGATTCGATAACACTGAACTTCACATCATTTCTTTCACCGTCCACCTGGCTTGGTCCGTTTGCTTTGGCCTCTGGATACGTTGGCGGATATATCTACCCGGAAAAGGGGTTCTTCGTACAGTCAAAGCTCCCAGGGTGCAATCCAGAAACAGTAGGCTATCAAATAAAACCTCACGCTTCTTCAAAATTAACAGAGCCTCGAGATCCTATCAGCACCCTTCTAAGCCCGATAGACCCAAATAGAGGACTCTCATCAATTCTAGGTTGTTGTCTTCCTAATTTGAAATCGTCCAACCCAGCAACCCGTATTTCTCCCTGTCCCCAATCACCTCTATCTACATCTCCACATTCACTTTCTCAGAATATCAATTCAGAAAGTGAAGACCACGACCACTTTTACCAAAAGGTTAAAGACAGTCTCTGCAGATATGATCAACTCTGTCCGTCTAATCGGTCACTAGTTAGAGGCAGCTCTTCTCGACACAGTGAAATGAAATCGCTTTGTCATATATCTTTAAACACCAAGCCCCCTGAGCATCAATGGTGTTGCTGCAATGCAAAGTACAGTTACCGCTATCTGTCTTCAAAGCCTTCACTATGCTGTTGCGGGATGTATTTAATATTGCTTATTGGTGAGTTCCTTACCTCTCGACCATCCAGAGAGTCACCTATGCCCCAGGATCCCATGGAAATTCTTCTTCATTTCTTCACACTTTGCATATGTCATAATGCCCACATGCAGTACCTGTTTACCTTATTGCCATACTCCACTCGAATTCCAATACTTTATTTACCTCTGTCTTCAGAATTCTCCTGCAAGGCACCGTACCACCACCCAAAGGAGCTACTGAACATTCTCCAGAACCCCATCCTTCCAACCGCGAGATAGCAACCACTTGCACGTCCACAGCTAGCATGTCTTCAATGGTCCCCAAGATATCTTTCTCAATCTCAGGTCCGAGTCGGTATGGGCATGCGACCTCCCCAATGGCGAGCTCAAACATCATCACTCCCACAAACCACATCTTATTCTTCGCACCAACCGCAGTCATAGGCCAACTAGGTGCGGTACAGAAATTCAGAAATCAAGACCTCGGCCTTCCCACCCCGCTGTTGCATATGGAGACGTGGTTTACGATTCCATGGATGACTGTGCAGTCGCATACGATTGCGTACTCAATTCCAAACGCGGTGCTGGGTGCCATACCACTTCGCCATACGGGAGAGACATGTCATATGATTGATCTTGCTACGGTCACTGGGGACATCTATGGACAGAATCGGGTAGGTTTTGTTATAGAAATAACGACTAGTCTTTTTCATTTTAGCATTGTAGTTAACTGACCTCCATGCTCAAAAACAGGGGCCGGCTCAAACAGCAGCTCAACCTCAACCTCAACCTCAGGCCCAGATGACGCCTCAGGCATCGTCAACGCTTCGCGCCCAAACTCCGCTCTTCCAGCACATGTTTGCCCAATCCCACTCAGCAAATCAACAGCACACCCCTACCGGACATGAGACTACTACCTCCACCCCAGTACAGTCAGGAGGACAGGGACATTTTCCCACCGCCGCAGGAACAGTGCAAAACCATAACAATACCAACAGGATTACGTCCGGGCCAACGGTTCCACTGACGCAGTATGTGCCCGTTGATCTTGGTAATGGGAATGTTGCGTGGCAGCCGCGGTCGGGTGGAGTTGTTGGAATGAGACGGAGCAGTGGTGATTATTTGGCGGAGTGGGAGGGATAGCGGGGGAGGATTGGACTTTGTTTTGGGGAAAGATAGGTTGGTTTGGTTTTACATTGTGGTTTGGAAGATGAAGATGGGCGTCGAGGGGTGTTGGTTGAGATTGGTCTTTTTTCTGTTTTCATTAACTACTTTTGCTGCAGATTGTGTGCGGAAATATCTCTCTTAAGTGTTGAACTTTATTCAACATATGACAGCATGATATCCATACAGAATAATATGAGGGCTTGAATTGAGAGTTTTTGACTTTTTTAGTATTGAAGTATATGCATAATGTTTCTCATATTTAAAATTTGAAAATGGATGTAACTTTCATTTATGAGGTAGACGGTTGAGTGCTTCTAAACACCACCCCCCTTCTTTTTTATAGAACTATGGTAGAAAATAGGTCACGTGATGGAGGTGTCTGACATTTATCAAGGTCACCAATTCATTCCAAAAAAAAAAAAAAAAAAAAAAAAACTTGCTTAATTATTAAACTGATAGAGAGATGACCACGCAATATCTCATATCATAAAGTTCCATGGTATACTCTATATATTATTCTGCGGCAACTAACATTCTTTGTAAATAACAGAATTCAGCTCCCATATAAATAAATCTAGCTAATTAACGTACCCCAAGTCAGATAAGGATAAGTATATTTTCAAATAAAATCCGCCAGACAAAACACTTTGATCAATCAATCAATCCATCAAATGCAAATGACGTTTTAAGGAAGGTGGGGGGAGGGGGAAATCATCTAATTTCTCTCAACAACCCCCTTCTTCTTCCCAAACACCTGCGCCCCATCCACCAACCTCCTCTCCCCATTAATCCGCCCATTGACAAAATCCGGATAATTCAACGTCAACTCCACCGCCCCATTCACAATATTATCCACTGCTTCCACCCCAAGCATAAACGAATGATCCTGATTTCCGACCTCATACCTCCAACTCCCAAAGCGGCCGCGGGACCAGATATCCATCCCCTGAAGGCGCGGGAGCAGCTGCGTAAGCACACCCTCGCGCTCCAGAGATGGGGTCGGGTACCCGTGGTCGAAGCGGCGGTGGTAGGTGGAGACGATTTCGTCAGTTGGCTGGAGCATTTCGGTGTTTATGAGGCCCTGGATGCAGTCGGCAAGCAGCGATGAGTGGTTTACGGGCTTTAGGGAGGATTCAGAGACTTCGAGCATGATGGACCAGTATGGGCCGGGTTTTGGGGCAGAGTCGGAGGGTTTGGAGCCGTTGGCTAGTTGTTTTGTGGGGAGTTTAATGGTGGGGGGTGGTTGGTTGTGTGGGGAGTAGTTTGAGAAGATTGTTGCGCGGTAGAAGGGGCAGTTGTCTTCGGGGAAGTAGAGCTGGAGTTGGTGTTAGCGCTTTTTTTTTTTTTTTTTGGGAGGTTGGGGGGAACATACCCAGCACTTATCGCCTATTCTCTCGGGCCGTTCACCTCGGATACCAACGCCGATGACATGGGTGGAGGAGTAAAACAGGTCCTTGCTCAAATTGATCAATTCCCTGTCCCCCATCTGCTCGACTAGCATGTCTACCGGCATGGTGGAAACGAGCTTCTGGTAGCCGACCGTAGTGCCATCAGCAAGAGAAACAGTCTGGTTGCTGGCATTAACCTTGGTAACCTTGCCCTTCTCCCCGAATCGAGTGTTTTCCTTGGGGAGCGTATCTGCGACAGCGATCCAGATACCACCGGTGCCACCGCGGGCGGGGAAGCGAAAAGTCGCGTTGGGACCCCAGTTATCCGCTGTCTTCTGCAGGACGACGTTCCTGGTCACAGCCTTGAGATTGGGAGCTGCAACGCGCTCGCCCAGCCAGGCACATTGCATCTGATAATAGAGAGTTGAATTAGCGGGACACAACTTTCTAAGATAATCTCCCTACAAGTTTATATATTTCACGTTAACGTTAACCCGGTTTCCCACCCACCTTGGTCGTCGGAACAGCCCACACTTTATAGTTGTAAGGACGCATGAATAAATCAGCAATGCCAGTCCCCATCATGCGGAGAATCCACTCATCGAAGTCCTTGGGCTTTGTGTTGGCGACGCGGGCTTCGAGAGCGGAGTCGATCATGCCGTCGAGACATTTGACCTGGTCCTCCTTGGGGAGCAGGGAGATGTTGTTTTGGAAGGGGTAGGGGACCCAGAGGCCCTTGCAGCGGACGTAGGAGATGCGCTGGTGGGTGTACCAGTCGCCCTCTTTGGGGAGAGCCTCGTTGATGCAGTCATCGAAGTATTTGTAGTGGGAGAAGATGACATGGCCGCCGACGTCATAGAGCTATTTGGCAATTGCCCCCAATTATTAGAAGATGTGTGAAATGAGTAACGGGAAGAAGGCGACTCACGAATCCTTCTGGGGTGACGTCTGTGGAAGCCAGACCACCGGGGGTCTCATTGGCATCCACGATCAACCAAGATGGGCCATCCTGTTGCGAGAGCCAGTTAGCGATTGAGCTATTTCGAGCTGTTATATTACATAGCAGGTGTATATATCTGTAAGGCAGAGAAGATATAGACAAGGTATGGGCCATACAATCTGATTTAGGCGCTTCGCAGCACCTAGACCGGTGGGGCCAGCCCCTATGACAAGAACGTCGACTGAGCTGTGCTCAATTAGCGATAGTTTTTACCACAATTGGGGTGGGGGTGTAGACGAGCAAATGCGCACATATCTGGGTGCGTCATTCTCTTGCAGGAATATCCTGAAAGCTGGGGACGCGCTGCAGAGGTTTGCGGTCGAGATGAAGCATAGAACCAAAGCTGGAGAGTCTTTGGTTGCAGTCGCTGTAGTCGCTGTAGTCGCTGTAGTCGCTGTAGCACTGTAGCGCTGTAGTAGCTGTGATTTTATGGAGTTGTGGAGGGATGTCGTGGGGGTATTGAACGTTTACCACACGATGCAGCAAGGAGGCCAATTTCGTGAAAGGGAAACGAGGGAGAAGATGGGAAGAAAGGATAGGAAAGGAAAAAAGGGGAAAAAAAAGAAGAAGAGGAAAAAAGAAAAGAAGAGAAAAGAAAACAGTGAGAGGAAGAGAGTGCGGTAGGAATCAGTTAACAAGGGGGTGGCTCAGTGTGCAGGCTAATTAGCGGGAGGAGGTTTGGATTCGATCTCAACTTAGTTGGAGTGAGAAAAAGATGAAAGGGAGTGTGGGTTTGGTATAAGGAGATATCAGAGCGGTATTGACCACTGCATGCCGTGAGAATAACGATATAGATAGGAAATGGGGGATTGTCTATTTGGGATATCCTATTGTCATGGTCTATGTTTCTGCTCGCAATCGATGTAGATGTTGATTTCGCCTCTGCAATTAACGGTGTGTACGGTATCATCTCACCATAACAAGGGGAGTCAAGAAGAAAAAAAAAAAAAAGAAAATACGTCAAAACAAACAAAATTCGCGATTATCCCTGCCTCTATTTCCCTCTCCACTTCTCTAGCGACAAAACGCATCCCTCAAATTAAGATGACCCCTGGGTCAAGCGAAGCGATAAAATATTTCGTCTCGAGCTGATGGTCCCGAATTATCGCAACAACCAACCAGGTTTTTCGAGAAATCTGTCCCCTGGAATTTTCTCTCCCCACTGGCATCATAATCGGATCACAATACTGAGTAAGATCCTGAATCAATCTTGGGATAGAAGGCAACTTAAATTGTAATAAAGAATTTATTACAGCCTTCTCCTCGGGTTTGCGCGTCCCAAACGCTCCAAAGACATCTAAACATTGCGATCAGCCCCCGTGTCAATGGTGGGATTGGTCAAATACGCAACGTGTGTGCTCGAGAACCGCCATAAAAGAATCGTGCACCTTTCTTACTATATTACTATCCATAAATGAATAGAAGAAGGAGAAAAGAAAAAGATCTTAGTAAAAACAAGAAAGAAAAAAAAAAAATCATTTCCTATAATTAGTGATATTAATTTGATTTTACAGCTGCCACTCGCAAATTATCCGCTCGGTGGGTCACGTTAAAAGATAGTTAACCTAACAGTGCGTGCTGACCGAGAGTAATCTTCATGGATTCCATTCTCTCACAGGGAAGTAATCCATATGCTCCCTTCGATGGGATGGGGTTTAATTCCTATGCATGTTTCACCCGCGCGAGCTACAGCAGCTTGAGGCTGTTACAAACAGGAGACCGAGAAGCTACAACATCTCAGCCGGCGGTGGGATTGCACAGCAGCAGCTTTAGCAGGTCCGCGGGCGCCGGATAGAACCAAGGTGCAAGCAGCTTACATTCCTATACGAATATCCAGACAAATGCTTCCGTACGTGAAAACATGGTATTTCTTCTGAAACGTCCTTCTCATCCTTCAAATCCACTCCCCACTCCCCACTCTCCACCCCACTTTCCTCCTCTCCCTAATATCAACCAGTATTTGAACCTTCTAAGGATCATTTTTTTTTTTTTTTCGAATCATGGGTCTTTGGTTGAAGGTTCATTGACTCGCCGAACTTATAACTCGTTCTCTTGAAGAAGCAACAGTTAAGCCTCTTTCTATCTGCTGAAGACTGAAGACTGAAGACTTTTCCCATGGACGGCATACTTAACTCCCAGTAAAGAAGAGAGACATAGAATTAGAAATAGAAGCAGTGGTTTGGTCCAATGGGAGGGTGCATTTCTTCCCAAGTAGTTCCCATAGACAGAGACTCACGCTTTGAAGCATATCGCATCGGACATTGACAACGAGAAAGCAAGAAATTGACTCCAGATACCTTCTTTGATTAAAAAAGAAAAATTGTATGCATCTCCTATCCTTCAGGCTTCAGCCATCTCTCCCTGATTGTTGCATCCAGAGTGCTGACAATGTTCGGGGCGTTAGGTGAGTTAACTAGTTAAGAGACTGTTCAGCTCAAGTATTTAGTTAACTAGCTCCAAAGTGAACCAAATCCGTAACTACCTTTTAACTAAATAATAGTTTACTAAATATTATTCTGCCCAACCTTCCATCAAATCAACCACCTCACCACCTCAACCACCAACCTCACTCCGTCCTTTTCTCCCGCCAACCACCTGTCGTTCACATTCCACCTCCCCATTCTTCACCTAACCCCCCCCCCTCCCCCCCATATACCCCCAACCTTCTTTATATCCCCAATCATCCAACTGGCCTCCAACGTGTTTGGCCAAAGCTCTTTCCACAGGTCGCGACCGTTCGACTTCCAACGGTTCCTTGCCGACCAGGCTCGCCGCACCTCCGCCGCTGTAGCAGCCGCCACCATGAGTGCTGAAGGGGAGAAGAAGGCCAGGACGTCCGGGGAGCATTCGCCGGTTGTTTTTTCGCCGGCGTCCACCTCCACGTCTACGTCCTCGACCGGTCCTGTCTTACCGACGACTAATCCGGCTACGACGCCTGAACCGGCACCGGCTGGGTTGCATCCTGTGTTCTATATTATGTGAGAGATTATCTGCGTTCCTATTCTTCCCCCCCCTTCTTTTTGGAGGGGCAGAAGGGATTGATGAAGAAGTGGTAACAATGGCAATTAAAATGACTGACTGGCTGGAATTTTGGATTTATGCAGTGCGTGGATTACGCTGAGTTCAAGTGTTATTCTTTTCAATAAGAAACTCCTTGATAGCAAGGAGAATATCTTTCGTACGTTTGAACACCCCTTCCCCCTGTTTTCCTTGATAGGAAATTCACGGTCAATCAATAAAACTAATCTCTTCACACAATCCAAACAGCGTTCCGTACGTGCTCCTCTTTTGCATTCCCCCGTGAAAAAATTGATATATTCATTCTCACAATTGGCCAGCGGTCCTACTTACAACATGGCATATGGCCTTTGCTACCCTGATGACTCAAATCCTCGCCCGAACCACCACTTTCCTCGATGGCCGCAAGAAGGTCAAGATGACAGGCAGAGTCTACCTCCGCGCCATCCTCCCCATCGGCTTCTTTTTCAGCCTGAGTCTGATCTGCGGTAACAAGACATACATGTACCTCAGCGTGGCCTTTATCCAGATGCTCAAGGTAAATAAATCCAAACATCCCCCCCTTGAGAAACTTTTGTGTGCGCTAATCCAATCTAATATGTGACGAAAAGGCAACAACTCCAGTGGTAACCCTCCTAGCAACCTGGGCCTTAGGCCTCGCTCCACCCAACATGAAAACCCTCTTCAACGTCTCCTTCATCGTCATCGGTGTTGTCATCGCAACCTTTGGTGAAATCCAATTTGTCATGATCGGCTTCATTTTCCAGCTTGGCGGGTTGGTTTTCGAAGCCATCCGTCTCGTCATGGTTCAGCGCCTTCTTAGCTCATCAGAGTTCAAGATGGACCCACTCGTTTCCCTGTATTATTTCGCTCCCATCTGTGCGGTCATGAACGGTATTGTCTCGCTGTTTTTGGAGGTGCCTGATCTGGCGCTTGAGCATATCTATAGGGCTGGTGTGATTACATTGATTATGAATGCCCTGGTGGCATTTTTGCTAAATGTTTCTGTTGTGTTTCTGGTATGTCTCTTTTCCTTTCATCCCAAAACCAACACTTAGCAAACGAAATCTAACAACCCATCAGATCGGCAAAACCTCTTCCCTAGTCCTAACCCTCTGCGGCGTCCTCAAAGACGTCCTCCTAGTCTCCATCTCAGCCGCCTACTGGAAAACCCCCGTAACCCCCCTCCAACTCTTCGGCTACAGCATCGCCCTGGGCGGAATGGTCTACTACAAGCTCGGCGCAGATAAGGTCAAGGAATACGCCAGCCAGGCCAACCGGTCCTGGGCTGAGTATGGCAGCGCTAAACCCGTCCAGCGGAGGCTGGTGGTTATTGCGGGCTCGGTGTTGTTTGTTGTGCTTGTGTTGGTGGTTATGGCGTCGCCTGGTGGGATTGCGTTGGGGGCTATGAGAGGCTAGGGGGCGGGAACGACGGCTGATGGGTTGCCAAAGGGTTCGAGAGCAATGGTTGTAAGGTTTCCGAAGAGAGTGATTTTCCCACTAGACGATGAGAACGATTAACACTACCATCCTTCTCTGCTTTTGCTACGCGGGGTTTACCTCAATAATTACAGAAGGGTGGCTTTCGACCGATCCCATCGCCTCACCTCGTTCTATCGTTCAATGAGGTATATGTTGCACGTACGGGTGGGTTTGTTACGTCTGATGGACTGATGGTGTTGCGGATTGGTTGAAGATCAAAAAATTACACCCAAGACTATGGTGTTCTGGGTC
This sequence comes from Paracoccidioides brasiliensis, assembly GCF_000150735.1. NCBI lineage: Eukaryota > Fungi > Ascomycota > Eurotiomycetes > Onygenales > Ajellomycetaceae > Paracoccidioides > Paracoccidioides brasiliensis. The sequence goes on from NW_011371358.1 coordinate 3,007,328, forward strand.
CGTCCCATGGTGGGATATATGCTACAAACAGCTAACTTGCGTTATCTTGTTTCTTTCTTTCTTTTCTTTTTTTTTTTTTTTATTTTTATTTTTTTTTTTATATTTTTAGATCTCCACCATGACAAACCCCCCACCAACCAACCCTACCTCTGACCATTCCCTTCCCTCTGATCTCTTATTCCATTGATTCAACTGTCCTCTCACATCCTCCCATATCTGCTTCCACTTCCCATTGCCTCTTGCATATTCCCCACCAAAAGAGAAGACAAGAAGACAAAGACGTTGGGCTGGACAGAACATGGGATAAGTTCTTCTCCGGCTCCGATTTTTCCTAATCTTCCATCCTGCTTTTTCTTCCCGCACCTGCACCTTTGCTTGCAGTTCTGTTTATTTAACTTCTTGTTTCTTCCTTCGGTGTATTCTTTGTGATGCAGATTTCTATGTGGAAGTGAAATGGATGCTAGGCAAATATACTGGGGTTGGGTTTTGTACTGCAGGTGATGTGATGCAGCAGGGGAAAACGTGCAGTTGTTTTTTTCTCGTTCTTCTTTTTCTCGTAAACCTCTTGAGGAATCAATGGGTTTCAATCTTCTTCTCCTTTCCGGTTCTCCTAACCCTTATGTGCTTGGAGGAATCTTTCTTTCATTTGTAATATGTTTATTTTGCTCATTTTTCAATTTTAATTCTCGGGATATTTTCACGGTACATTTTGGTTTAGCATGTATATATTGTTCAAAATTTTCTGTGCCATTGCATGGATCTTTTTTAGTATTAGAATTAGTATTATTAGGTATCACTGCTCAGAAAGCATGCCCTTTAATGCCTAGATATTTCTCTACATACGAAAGATAGTCAGATAATTCAATTCCATTCTCAGTCCAAATAACTGACGAGATTATTCCCTATAACACACACATCTTCAGCTGGTTCTTTGCATTCAAGCAATCCACTCCGATTTGCGATTTTGGTTAACCCCTGGCTCTGGTCTCTGCTCTGATTCAGGGATTTCCTACTCAGTTCATGGATATGGGCGATGTTAATTCACATTATTTTTTATTTATTTGTTTATTAAATTTTTTCTTTTCTTTTTTTCTTTTTTTTTTTTTGAAAGGATATGGTTTGGTTCGTATTTGCGGTTGGCGTTGAGACTGTTGCCTCAACTTCAGTCACCTCACATATTGGAAGTGTGTGTCTGACAAGAGGAAGAATAGTTTTGTATTTTGTCCTTATTTGCACCAGAGCAGCGGTCTGTCGCAGCGGAGAGCGACAGAAGAGGGAGGTTCATTACCAGTTGACATGGAAGGTTTGGGGATTGAGATTGGCCATAGCTATTGTGGGGGCTTTATATAGTTCCAAGGGTAGGTTAACTATCTCCTAAATATCTACCTGGGTTTGTTAAGTTGTTATAGAGTCGTTTGCCAGAATTAGATATGAATGGTTGTCCCCGGACAAGCGAGGGTAGCCCATCCTTGCCGTACTCTGGAGAACACCCGGTAAGGCTACACACCTGCAAAACTGCACGCTGTTGTACGGAGGACGGAGTACAGTCCGTTGCAAACGGGGCAAGCGGTTGAAGCTTCCTTCATTCCATGCTGAATAACATTGCCGCAGCCAGGCGGAAAGGAATCCATTTCAATTGGCCCTTGGACTGCGGGTGGAGCCGACCGCGTTTTATCCTGCTAGTTGGTTAGTTAGTTAACTGGACTGTCTTAGTAATAAGGTAATAATGTGGACTGACTGGCTGCAAGCGGGGCAATTGCAGGTACATACGGAGTACACAGAGTGTGTGCAGGCCTGGAAACAGTGAGGCCTGCAAGCAGCCTGCTTAGACTTAGACGGGCTTAGTTTATGTGGGGGAGCGCATGGCTGTAAACTCCGTAGAAGAAGCATGGTCCAGAGGGCGGGCTGGTGGCCATTTGTGGTTGTGGTTGGGATGTGGTGGGGACATGGTCGGTACTTGGCCAATTGCGGATATACGGTAGTAAAGGCTGGTAACTTGGCGGTACCTGGGAAGCCGAGCGCTCCGCATCTCTAATAGTCACGCTGCTGATCCTCCTCCCGCTTTTCTGATTGCCTTCCCTTCCCTCTGCTTCCTCTCCATCAGCAGCAGTCTCTCGACTGCATCAATGCCCTTCTCTCTCCACCTTTTTCTACTTTAGCCTTCGGATTCCTACTCCTCCTTTCTTCTATACCAGTATACGACTCCGCTGACAGCTCCTTGAGCTTTCTCCGCCCTCCCGTCATCCCCCATCCTCCCTTCCCCTCCACAAAATTATCCACATATACCGACGTCGGCCAAAACACGATCTTGTCTCTCAGCTGCTCTGCCTCTAATACCACTGTCTAGACTTTCTTTTCCGATCTATAGGTTGCTATAGCTCACTTCTCATCTCCATATAACTGATCTGGACAAAAAAAAAAAAAAAGAAAAAAGAAAAAAGAAAAAAAAAGAAAAAAAGAAAAAAAAGCACGTAAAAACCATATACATACATGTATCTTAACGTACCAGGTACCTGCGACGCATCCCACGATTAACCCGCCTACGCGATGGGCTCCTCGCTCTACGGCGACATCAATAAACCCAAAACCGGTCTTGCCATTGTCCTGCCCCCCAACCAAACCCAACCCCAATACTCATACCCATCGCCATTACCATCGCCATATCCATACCCGCAATTCTTCCACACCGATCCCGCCTGTTCCACCTTCATCTCCGCCGCCATGAACATCAACGGCTCCATCACCACCCGCCACTCGCTTCCGTTCAAATCCTCCTCTTCTACTGCTGCTGCCTCCAACTCTTCTTCTACAGCTCCAGATTCTACCTCCCAACTCTCCCGCAACCCAGCTCTCCCGTCGTCCTCCTCCTCATCCTCCCCCTCCTCCTGCACACCACTGATGATGAACCCTTCGCGCAAACGGTCGCTTGACGACTACACCTCCGTATTCGACGACCAGATCCACGATAGCGGCATTGGCTCTTCTACCACCACTTCCAGCGCATCCACGGCCGTCGATGAATACCAGACCGGATCCTGGTACGAAAACAACTCATCGCAACAACCTCCTAACCACAGATCCTCAAATACCAGCAGGCCATGCCTACCCAGCCGCAAATCGCAACGCCTAGACATCTCTGCCACAGCAACAGCGACAATGCAAACAGAACTGCACTCTTCTCCCCAATCTTCCCCTTCAACCACCACTGCCAACATCAACAACCCCATCCAAAATGGCTACACCCCGCGCCTCCTAAATCGCCAAACTTCCTCCTCCTCCCTCCATCCCTCCCACACCAATCACCCAAATCACCACGAAGAACCAACCCTGGACCTCGACCCCATCACCCACCTCCTGGGAATAAGCTGGCAGCGCGTCACACGCACAGACTCCGACGTCGCAGCTGCCCTGAGAGGTTGGGAACGCTATATCGAAAACCACTACCGTGGCTACGGAGTCGGTGAGCACGTGGAGATCCTGTTGACGCATAAGGGTCTTGGGGCGTTTTTGGTCGTGGGGACGTCTACGGTTTCTGCTTCGAGGCTGCCATCATCGAAGGGCGCTGTGGTAAACAGCTACCATCATCATCATCATAATGACGTAAGCTGTGTAAACGGCGTGAGCGACGTGACGACAACGCGCTTCTACCTCTTTACGGAAGATTTATCTGAAGCACGCCTCGTGGGCGGGGATTGGGAGGAGTGCTTGGATAATTTGCGCATGGCGCCTGTGCGGTATGTGGAGGGCTCGGAGGTGTTGAGGGCTGCGGAGAGGTCGGGTGAGAGGGATAGGGATGGGGATGTAGAAGTTGAGGCGGAGAGGGAGAGGGAGAGGGGTGATAAGGGAATGCTTGTTAGGTGTTTGAAGGGTCGTGCTGACGTTGGCCGTGGTCGGGAGGAGGTGGGGTGGAATAGGAATGGGAATCGGTGTGGAAGTGAAGGGGGGGACGCGCGGGGTATGGATATGGATATGGGGATGGGGATGGATATTGATTAAGGGGTTGGTAATGGTGTTGGGATAGTGGTAAAAAAGATTTTTTTTTTAAAAAAAAAGGGATTCGGTTTGTACGGCGTCTATCGACTTTGACAATCGACAATCAACAATCGACAACCACGGTTGAATATATGCGCCCCCGTGTATTTTTCGCATCGTCGAGTTTCCATTCAACTAACTAACAAACAAATCAAACAGGTCGGATAGTATATTTTTATATGTTTCCCCGCTACTTCAAATCCCCAGTTCATCTTTTCTTTCGTATATGCAATAAGTTCTTTTAGTGTATGGTTTGTGCAATATTTTTTCCCTTCTTTTTTGCTTCTTTTCTTCTCTTCTCTTTTTTTCTTTTGATTTTACTGCTGCCCTGTTCATGCTTTGCTTTCTTGCTCTTTCATTTTCTCCCCTTGCCTCCTTCACCCCTTTCACTCTTCTTTCCCTTGTATGTGTTTAATATATACTCTTTCGCCATGGTTTCTATTCTGCTTCTTGCTGTATTATTTGTTTCTTCCCCTATCTTCTCTCTCTCTCTTTTTCTTTCTCTTTTTCTATTTAATCTTTGTGTCTATTTATTGCTGTCACTGTTAACGCCTATCCTCCAAGGAAGGAAAAAGTACAAGACATGAATCAGAAATGATAAGTCTGTCTAACTTGGTCTTCTCTCAGTTTTTGGCTTTCTTTCTTTTTTACTCTGCACTTTTTCATTGTATGAATGTTGGTTTTACTTCTATTTTAATGATCTCGGGGGCAAAAACTATTAAGGGAATGAGAGGGAAAAACCAGTCAAAAAATTAAAGATAAAAAAAGTTAGAAAGTTTCTTATCATATGAAATATTCAGACTCTCGATCATATAAAGATTACAACATTAATAATTTCCAGTGATACATCCAATAATGAAAATAAAAACTCATCAGAAGCATCAAGTAACTTTTTATTTTTTTTTTTATTAAACCGAGGCGATTGTGCCAAATATGCGTTCTGCCCCTGAGGAATTTAATATTTGTGTTTTATTCGAGAGCTCAGAACAATTCAGCATGTCAGGGTTGTTCCTTTGGAGCCACACCCGCAGTTACGAAATTCATGGTGTTGACGTCTTCAGCATACCAGCAGCACTTTAGCCACGTCGAATGACTCGAAATCGTGCCTTGCAAATTTCCAATTATCAAGAAGCTTGTTGTTATACTGTACTGTAGTTGTAGAGATCTCGTGGGCCATACGCAACTCTGTAGAGCAGACAACCAGCTAGCTACGTAAAATCCCGCCCCGCATTCCCCCCCCACCATTTCCAACCAGGTGGATCTAAAATCTAATAATAATCATACCCGTCATCATAGTAATCATCATCACTGCCTCCGCCATAGTAATTCCCAGCAAACGCCTCGTCGACATGATCGTCCTCTTCCTCTTCCCCGTCGTCCATGTCGTCTTCATCTTCCAAATCTTCTTCCACGTCTTCTCCATTGGTCTGATCCAGTTCCGTGCCAGGGCTGTAGCCTGGGATGTAGCCTAGGATTTCTTCGTTGGGGTTTGTGGGTGGCGGTGTTGGGTGTGCGGGTTCTTCTTGTGCTGGGGATTGTTGTGGTTTTGTACGTGCAGAGACAGACGTCGACGATGCAGAAGTGGGCTTCACTGTCGTAGCTTGATTGGGGGTTCCAGTAAAAACACCTCCCATCTTCCCGCCCTTAACAACCCTCTCTCTCACCGGTCCCCTAACACCAGATACAGACACCCCGCCCGCAAAACTCCGCTCAGAAAACACACTGCCAGAACGACTTCTCCCCCTCCCCCTCTCCCCATCCTTCCCAATCCCAATCCCAATCCCTATCCCAATCCCAATCCTACTGCTCCCATCGCTATCCCTCCTTTTAACCTTCCCCTCCTCATCATCCTCATACATCTCCTCCAACAACCGATAATTAATCTTCTTACTAAACCCTCTCTTCTCCAACATCTTCCTCATCGCCTCCGCTGGAGTCGAAGCCCTTGTCCCACCCCCCTCTCCTTCCCCACCCTCCCCATTCCCCTCACCCAAATACCCTACATCTCCCATCCTCCCTTTTCTTCTCTTCCGCGGTCGATTAGCTACGCGCCGTCCATTAACTAGCTCCTCCTCCTCGGCCAGCGCACGCTTGAGAGCCTTGGCTTGCTGCGTGCGCAGGTAGTCCTTATTCTCATGGACCCAGATGCGTTCTTTTATTTCGACTTCAGCTGGGGAGAGGAGGCAGTACTTTACTTCGGGGTCGGAGTCGAATTCGCTTTCGTGAATGTCGGGGCTGGAGGATACGGTTTTGGGCAGGTTGGCTGCGGTGGCGTTGTTTGTGGTGGTGTTGGTTGTGGGGGCGAGGAGATTGGAGCCTAGGAGTTCTTGCATTTCGGATTCCAGGGCGGATTCGGAGGCCAGTTCGGATTCAGTTGGGGGTGGTGGGCGGAAGTTTTTGGCGCCTTTTGGTCGACCGCGTTTAGCTTTGGATTCTGAGATGTCGTTCGCATTGTCCTTGTTAGCTGATAGGGTGGGATCGATGGGTAAGTCCGGTATGGAGAACCCGTCTTCATCTACCTGTCTTGGTTTCGGGGCCGAAAGCGTTGGTTCAGGGGTATGTTCGTCGTTCCCATCCTCGTCACTTTCCATTTCTGCAACGGTTGCCGCTGCTTTTCTCTTTGTTGCTTCTTTCAATTTGCCCTGAGTGAAGGAAGGTGGGTCATGGGCAGTCTCCAGCTGGACAGAGCGGAATTGGTCAACGGTGAGTTCACCGCTTTCCGTTGCTTTAAACTCATTCAGTCGTTGATGGATTGTTAACTCTGTTACTTTAACAACGTACACGACCTCCCGAACAGTTCGACGGAAGTTGTTCATGCGGGCTGCTAGGATCAAAGCCGCACCACAGATACCTGCCGGACGTCGTCCTGTAATCATCCAGTCACGGTTCATTCGCTGCACGATTCGCACCGCCTCGCTTGCAACCTGCATCATTGAGGTGCCGAATTCGAGCTGTTTCGCAAACCGGTATATCAAGCTTTCTGGGTCGATGGGGTTCATGATGAAGACGTTTCCGCCAAGACGTAGTTCGTCAAGCAATGCTTTGTATGCACGTCCGAGTTTAAACACATTAATCTGTAAGACGAAGATTAGATTTTATTGATCTGAGAAAATATACATGGTGCCATGCACATACCATAAGCACATCAGCAAAGTCAATCAACATTACTGTGTTCCCATCCTGCCGTCGACAGGCGATGTACAAACAGACGGCAGCAACCGTCTTCGTACGACGACCTTGGATGAAATTTAATCCCACTGCAAGCTTGAAAACCTGACCAGCCGCCTTGGTGGCACTTTCTGGGACATTCAAGGCTCGAGAGAGCTGGGCAATATAGCGATTTCCTATAGTGTACAGTTCGCTTACAGTCAGCAACTTGGTGGTAGATTATGATTCAGGGGCAATCGTTCAGGAACAAAAAGAAAAGCTTATAACCCACCATTCTGCTCCGTGATCTCTCTACTCTCCATCCCGCCACCTCGCTGAAACCCCGGTCCCCCGCTGCGTCCATGGCTCTGATCCGCTCCGACAAAGGTGCCCTGAACAATCGCAGCACCGGATGCAGATTCACCGAAGGTGATTTCGGAGACGATGTTTGATTCGCTGACGACAGTACCACAGCCAGAACAGACCTTCATGCCATCATCCTCGACGATATTGGGGGCGGGACAGCCTGGGTTCGGACAGGTGAGGGGCTTGGGATATGTGGTCGTTTTCTGTGGGCGGGGGATTGGGGTGGGATTGGGATTCCGGAGACTGGGCGAGGCGCTGGATGGGGGGCCGAATTCCAACACCTGGAGCCCGAGGGAAGCGGGTGGGAGGCCGTGTGCTTGCCATGGAGGGAACCCGGAGGACTTTTAGCGTGTATGTAGACCTGGAGAAGGGATTGGTTATTATGTTTTCCTTAGGGAGGAGGCTAGTAGGGCGGGGTGAGAATTTATATAGGAGAGGTAGGTGCTCACGGGTTCCGGGGACGATGGATAAACAGTCTGTCTATGCCTGAATCATCTAATGATTTTTTTTTAGTATGGATATAGATATGGATATATACAGAGGTATCATACCTAGGTGTAGCTAGGAGTAGGGGATAGATATTTGAAGGGAATGCGCAAGGATAGCGACTGAGCTGGGAGGGGATCAGCCGAAAGTTTGGCTGACACGGCGTGGTGCAGCGGCTAACACTCAATAGGGCACAGTAAGCGACAGCGGGAGTGACTAAGTATTCTTACGTCAGGTTGGCGACGGGAACTCTCCAAGTTCGATCCGCGGTAGGAGCAGAGAGCCAGAGCGGGAATCCGGGGTTGAAAAGGCAGTGGAACGAAACCACCGAACATTGACAACACAGGGGAGATCTTCACTGTACACTATCATCTCGCATTTAGGTTTAGATGAGATTCATGTTTTGCACCATGTTTCAACAAAGACTAAAGGCTATGGTCCTCGCTGAAAAGGTCTCTGAATCACCCCTCGACCAATGTGATTACTCTCCATAGGAGGACGACTGACCAACATTCTGTGATTGAACTGGTCTGGATTGAGTGGAAAACAGCCGGGATACCACGTTAATGGGTATCGGTTTGCGGTTACCGTAAGCTGTTTTGTTATCCTCAGATGATTCGATCCTAGCTAGACTTTTCACATCCACCGAACGGCATCCATTTTTGGACTGCGACTGAGAGGATTCTGGGATGGTTCGCCAGCTGGACGAAATTGCCACAGGAGCTAAATGCCCAAGTACCGCTAAGGTACCGAATAGCTGGCCAATATAACAAAGGGGTACATAGATTCTACGTACCCCGGATTTTTTCCATCCAAACACTCGACGTCACCATTAATTATTCATCTCCAGATCGTTCGTTCTTGTGTATCCCCCACTCCCTGCTCCCTGTCTGACATACTGGACAAACAACCCCTCCATTGCTTTTCGTATTTAGTGCCTTCCAATGAACTGGTTTGGGGATTATCTCCCTTTCGTCCGTATTCGTTGCGTTTCTCTTGCTCGCGCATGGCTGCGCGATTTGTGCGTGATTGCTAAGACAGATTATCATTTCTTCGCACAATTCACTCACCACCGCCACTCAAGCACCAGTCTCTCACAAGACCAATAAAGTGGGGGTTATTTAAGTATATATTCGGGAGTGCTTTTGTTTTCCAGTTTCAAGAGTCATCACTCAAAAATATTTTCCCTCCTTCCCTTCTCCGAGTCCTCAACAGGTTACACCTGAAGTATGATCATTGTTTCATTTCTTCAACAGGAGAATTGCACTTCTCTATCTATCCTTACCTAGGCCCTTTTACAACTTTAAACTCTTCCAAGAAATCCGTCCTTCCGCGCATTTCTCCAGAATCGGATGGTGAAGTGGCATTTTCTTGGGTTACTATTATTCAGATATTCCGACGACAATATATCTTATTCTCAGGCCTTGCTACAAAAGGAACGGAAGAAAAAGTACTAGCATACTATAGTTTATCATCTCGTGTCGCTTTCTCATCTTTAAAGCCTGGAACACATGGCAGAGAAGGCGCAAGTTCAAGCCCCCCAAAGGGCTGCCCATCGCTCAACTCCTCCTGACACCCCTAGGTCGCCCAAAACAATAACAACCGTCCTCCTGGTTAATAACATCCACTGTACCTCCTGCGTGGCATACGCGAGAGAAGTTCTCTTCGGGATACCGCATGTCTTCAGCGTTGACGTTTCAATTCTCGCCCAAGAAGTCCACGTCCGCCACAGCCAACAGGTATCGTCCACTGATCTTGTACGGGGCCTTACTGACGCCGCCTTCGAGATCTGTCATGCAGACTCTCGAGATGAGTCTGGCAACAAAATAAGTGACATAGACGTTTCCTGGCCTGCGAGTCGATGGATAGACCGTCGTATGTGGAGCCCTGGCTCGCATCCTGACAAGGCTGCCTGGAGCAGGAAGAGGGCTCATATAGAAAATTGCGATGCTTGTCGGCTGGAAGAGCCGGGTAAGTATACAGGAGGTGATAAGAAGAGGTTGTCGAGTCTCTCGCAGTCTGAGGTGGTGGAGGAAAAGCTAGGATTGGGTGTTTGCAGCGCCAAGAAGCAAGGGGATGTGGAAACGCAAGAATTCTCGAACAAGCAATACAGTGATGTCGATGTTGAGAAAGGTCTCGTTCCTTCTACGGAGGAATATGATGCATACATCAGCATATTTGGAATGTCCTGTTCATCATGTGTTGGCACGTTGACGACAGCTATTAAGCAGCTTGATTTCGTGAAATCCGTCAACATAGCTCTTCTGACACATAGCGCGACTCTCACAATGTTGGGCCCTAGGGAGAATATCGACAAGGTTCTGGGTTTGATTGATGACCTTGGATTCGAAGGAACTCTTGACAACATTTCTGAGAAGTTGCCTAGGACTTCCCGAGACGTATTTGTGGCCACTGCCAGCATCGTCGGGATGACATGTGGCTCTTGCGTGGGCACGATAACTCGCGGAATTCAAGAGCTCCCTTTTGTTAAAAATGTTGCTGTCGATCTTCTGGGTGCTAGCGGGAAGATTGAATTCGAGGGAATTGAAAGACTTGGTGAGGTTATACAGACGGTCCAGGATCTCGGATATGATATCGCAGTTACTGAGTGTCTGCCCCTTAATGGTGATGAAACTCAAAAGGACAATAATGCCCCACTGAAACGAACGGTTGCGATTAAAGTCGATGGAATGTTTTGCCATCACTGCCCTGAAAAAATTTTGAATGCCTTGGAATCTATGGAAGATGAATCACTTTCAGTGGATGAAAATCTTGACCTTAAAAAGACAGTTGTGACGGTCACATACAAACCCGACCCCCCATCTATGACCGTTCGAAGTATCATTGCAGCCATAGAATCTGCGAATCCCGCTTTCAAGGCCACTGTTTACCACCCACCAACTATCGAGGACCGCTCACGTGCGATGCAGCTTCACGAAAGACGGCGACTCCTCTCACGCTTGCTATTCACATTCATCGCCGCTATTCCCACATTCTTTATAGGCATCGTCTGGATGTCCCTGGTGCCGCCAACCAACGAAATTAGAAAGTTCTTCTACCAACCTATATGGGCTGGGACGGTATCACGTTTGGAATGGGCGTTGTTCATCATTACCACGCCCGTTATGTTTTACGGTGCCGATGTTTTCCATGTCCGTGCTTTTAAGGAGGTTAGAGCCTTGTGGAGACCTAGTAGCAGAGTGCCTATTCTGCGAAGGTTTTACCGGTTTGGAAGCATGAACCTGCTCATTTCTGCAGGCACTTCTGTGGCTTACTTTGCATCTGTCGCTGTGTTGGCTGTCGGAGCCAGGTCGCAGGGACACCAAGGCCACATGTCGACATACTTTGATACGGTCGTTTTCCTCACAATGTTCATTCTTGCTGGAAGGGCCTTGGAAGCGTACAGCAAAGCTAAGACTGGCGACGCTGTTTCTATGTTGGGTAAACTTCGTCCTTCTGAGGCCCTTTTGGTCGTTGATTCTTCTGCTCCGGATTCTCCCCGGAACAACGTCCAACGCGTCAGCGTAGACCTTTTGGAAGTCGGGGACATCGTCAATATACCTCATGGCACATCCCCTCCAGCAGACGGGATTGTAACCGGTCCAGGTTCATATAAGTTTGACCAGAGCTCATTAACGGGAGAGTCGAAACCTGTTGGAAAGAATGCGGGAGATAAAGTGTACTCGGGATCTGTGAATGTTGGGCAACCGGTATATATTCGGATATCCGACATTGGCAGCACGTCGATGCTCGATCAAATCGTTGCTGTTGTTCGAGAGGGGCTGACGAAACGCGCACCCGTGGAAGGAATAGCGGATATTATGACTAGCTATTTCGTCCCAGTAATCACACTTCTCGCTATCACGACTTTCGTGGTCTGGCTCGGCTTGGGACTCATGGGTCGTCTTCCGGATGATTACCTTGATTCAGCCCAGGGTGGATGGCCCTTTTGGGCTTTGAAATTCGCAATCGCAGTTTTTGTGGTTGCTTGTCCATGCGGCTTGGCTTTGGCGGCCCCCACTGCTCTTTTTGTTGGAGGTGGTCTTGCTGCCAAGCGAGGAATTCTTGTTAGGGGTGGTGGCGAGGCCTTTCAGGAGGCTAGCCGTCTTGAAGCTGTTGTGTTTGACAAGACGGGAACGTTAACCGAAGGAGGAACGCTACGAGTGTCTGATCATGAAGTGTTTATCAGGGACCAGGAGCAGCAGCAGGTCGCCTGGAAATTGGCGCAGGTTTTGGAGGAGAGCAGTACACATCCAATTGCAAGAGCGATATCCAATTTCTGTGCGGAGAAATCTTCTATATCTCTCATTTCGTCGACAATTACCGAGATCCCCGGTCAAGGCATGATGGGTAAGTTCTCAATGGAGGTAAAAAGTCCAAGCTCTGTTGAGCACTTTGTAGGAATTGAATACGAGGCAGCGATTGGAAGCCAGCGACTACTCGAAACTCTCCTCAGCAAAGAGGAGGCTGATCGTTATTTCCTGTCCAACACTCTCACAAAATATCAGTCTGAGGGAAAGTCCACCGCCATCCTTTCCATCCGCAAAATATCAGATACCTCCTCCACATTTACCCCTGCCATCGTCTTCGCGACATCCGACCCAATACGAGCAGAAGCAGCAAATGTGATTTCTAGCCTCCAGTCGAAGAACATCGAAGTTTTCATGTGCAGTGGAGATAACTCAATGACAGCAAATGCTGTGGCCTCTGCAATTGGCATACCGGCATCGAACGTCATGGCCAACGTCCTCCCACAGCAAAAGGCAGAATATATCCGTCAAATACAGGAAACAAAACTTTACAATGCCGACGCCACCAACAATAGCAAAAGGACTAAAAAGAAACGCATCGTCGCCTTCGTTGGTGACGGCACAAACGACTCCCCCGCTCTCGCTGCCGCAAATGTCAGCATAGCCATGGCCTCCGGCTCCGATATCGCCATCAATTCCGCAGGCTTCATCCTCCTCAACTCAGAGCTGAACACCATTCTCGAACTGTGCACCCTCAGCCACCGTGTCTTCAATCGTGTCAAATGGAACTTTGGTTGGGCAGTGGTGTATAATGTGCTTCTGGTGCCTATTGCTGCAGGAATCCTTTATCCCATTGTCACGGGAACAATGATGGGAGATGATGGGAAGATGGTGAACAAGCATTGGCGGCTTGATCCTGTCTGGGCTAGCTTGGCCATGGCGTTGAGTAGTGTTTCGGTGGTATGTAGCAGCCTGGCGCTGAAGATTGAGTGGAGGAGGACTAGAGCGTGCATCGAGAAGAAGGTGCATGATTGGCGAAGGGGGTGAGACTGTGAGGGCGTGATGTTGAAGACGTCAGGGAAGTTTCCCCTGAATTTCAGGGTCCACAGAGAGGCTATCTCGCGATAATTTGTAATTAATTATCTGTAATTTCGAAATTATCTTTTACTTTTTTTGTTTTTCTCTCGGTCTTCGTCTTGAAGGTAGAGATTCCCATTTACTTAATACTCCCTACACCCTATTTACTTTTCCTTCGTTGGGGAGTTCAAAAATTTGTTAAAAGGGAGAAAAAGTGGGACAAATCAATGAATCACGATTATTTCCCGTATTGATTCATTCCTTTTCACCCCTCAATATTGATTAGTTACAACTTTTCCTTCTGCTCGTACTTGTGTCCTTATCAATAGCACCACAAAAAATTGAGGATTTCAATTATTCACACCCGTTGAGAATCCGATCCGCCTCCGACAAAACCCTTTAAAGATCTAAATTCACAGCAAAATCATTTCATTCACGTGTTATTTGATTCACCTCTATCTAAAAACCCTTCCATAATCAGCAAATGAATAGCCATAGAAAGAAACCAATGCATATATACGTATAAACATACTTGAGACCCAGTGACACAAGTCCAATCTCGATGGGTCAACGGATTGACAAGCTTCAGTTCGAGAACTCGGTTACTGATATTGCTGTAGATGACGGAAACAATCGCAGTCCGTAACTGTTGTGTGTTATTGATAAAGATGTCATTCATAATGTTGTTAAAAGCAAAGAAGAAAACAAGGTGATAGTTGCGTCAGTCCATGTTGACATGTGTGAAATCCTCAGCAATGCGAAATTTTAGTTTAGTAAAACTAAGAGTCTCTCGAAGCAGTATAGACGGATCATTTAAGACATCGTAGTATCGTATGTCGGTGATAAGGCAGAGTGATGATGCACTTAGGGGACTTGTGACCGTCTACACAATAATAACGAATCCAGCAATACTTTCGTCATCTGTAGGTTTTGGATGGACAGGTGATTCGACGGGCTATATCTTAGGAGACTCGTAGAGAGCAGTGGCCATCCTTAACAACGGCATGTTTTGGTTAGGGTTGATTGAGTGAGTTGTATCTTAGGTCTGGAAGGCATTCGTCCCTAGCTGTGTTGGTCCACCTTCAATAGAAAGTTGGGTATTGCTTGCAAGGGTCGCTTTCTGAGCTTGACTTTGTGGCATCCATCTGAGTTGTAGCAAGGGAAATATCCCTGGTTGAATCCGATGCGTTAGCTCCTGATTGTTTGGACGTTCGGGCTCTAGATAAAGCCGATGATTGAGTTCTGCGATCTGTCTCCTTGAAATTGTGACCATATTTTAACCCAGTGATTGTATCCGCTGCTTTCATGTGAATGAAAATAGATGTAGAGTTTCTCCACCACTGCTCTTCCAATCTGTTCCGCCAGATCAGGACCGCGCAAAAGAGCATCACAAAGGTTAAAAATAAATCCCTTAACCACATTTCCAGGGGTAAACAATCTTCTTGTTGCTATCTCATATCCATGAGAAACTGGATTTGAAGATCGGGGAGGCTCACATCCTGATGAAACATCGTACATAGCAAAATTGATGGAGAAAAAAAAAAGCATTAACACGGGCAAGAAGTTATACAGATAACAACCTAGCAAACTCAGATAGGATTATAAGTAAAGTGTAAATCAAGACGAGGATAATAAGATAATCTTATAACTGGTGAAGACGAGAGAGAGAAAAGATAAAAAAAGCAAACTGTAAAAACAATGCCTCTTCAATCGATTTTATGCATACTTGTCAATCCCTTTAGACTTACTATTCTCATTAACCCCCCAAATCTCCGCGATCTTCTTGCTTACCAATTTCCCAATTTTCTTCCTCCCCACCAACCCTCCTAATTTCTCAAACACCATATTCTCCATCGCAGCAGTGCCACCACTTCTCCCACGGCCAGTCCCACCTCCACTGCGCCCGTGATAAGCCTCTTCAAACGCCTCGACAAACTCTCTTGGCGTTTGCCAGTGCCGCTGGATCTCCAGCGCTTTATCAGCTGTAACGCCTCGTGTGCACATGAGCATTTTTAAGAAGATGTCGCGGAGAGTGAGCATTTCTGATTTGGAGGCTAGGGAAGAGAAGGTGGGGAATGTAACTGTAAATGTTGATCTTCTTGTACTTTGCGTTGGATTATGCGTATGATTTTGCTGGGAACGGAGGTAAGCAAGGAGGTCTAGGTAGGATTGTGGGGAGGTGATATGTTTGGTTGGAATGATTAAGAGTGGTGATTGGTTCGAAGCAGAAGCAGTGGTGGTCGGAGTAGAGGTGGTGTATATCCCTCGTAGTAATTTGGTCATTCGAGCTAGGTATCTGATGGTATCGTCTAGACTACGCGTTTGCTTCACGAAGTACCCATTCACGACCTGCGTGGACGCAATGGCTGACGCGACGTGCTCATGATACTTAGACCCCGTAATGCCTGCATCAGCAAAGTCTTCGATTAAGTAAACGGCATTCCGCACCCCTGAGCGCCGTAGACGAAATTTCTGCTCATGGAAACGTCCGTCTTTGATACTGCTGACGAGATCATCGAGGCGTTTTCGCTCCACGATCCAGTCCAGCATGACTTCATCGCCCTCCTCGCCATGTCGTGTGAGGAAGGTTGGATCTTTGCATTTTGCGACCCAGAGTACATCGCCAACTTCAAGGGAGCGGACAATGGGGTTTATGCCTTTCTTACTTAGTTCGTTGGAGATATAATCTCTGTCTCTTGTGGAGCGAATTTCGCGGACATCGAGGACAAGTTCAACGGTGAAACTGTCTGGTGCGAGGGCAATTGGCTTGATTGAAGATGCGGATAAAGATATGCCTTTGCTCTGGGGTGGCGAATCTCCATTCGATGATGTTGGTCGTCCAATGTTTGCGGAAATATCTTGCACGCGTGGAATTCCTTGGTTAGACCTATCTAGAAAATCGAAATCATCTAGATCTATGGTGGTCCGCTTGGGACTAGGGTGACGAAGAGGAGAACGCGGTTCCAAGGCACTGGGCAGGGGGGTTGTCCGATCTACAAGCCGATGTGATCCAATCGGGTTCCCTGACGAAATTTCGCCAATCTGCGATGTCTAGAGTACAATGATTAGAACGACGAACACAGATATACCCAAATATGGCAAATGTAGCGAAGCAAGAACTACCCACTTGGCTATATCCGCTTTGAAATCCATCGGAACCCTCCTTTGGCAAAGTTTTTTTAATCTTCTTCGCAATCTCCCATCCGTCCTCAGTGAGAAGATACCTTCTCGAAGACACCCGACCATACTCATAAACAAGATCTTTCTGTACTAAAGTTTTCATTGAATTCCAAGCAGTATAAAACTTGGACGGATCAGGTGGTACTGAATATGAAACATCACAATATGGCTGAGCAAGCTCAATGAGTTGCTGTTTTGTCAGCCCCAGAGATGAATTTTCATTTACGGATGCAAGCCCCAGGAGCAAGCCATAGGGACCGGATCGCAGGATTGGAACATAAGGTTTTACTTTCTTTGGCTTTTTGGCCGTTTGGCCCTCAGCATTTCCATCATTTACTGTTCTTTTTCGAGCTGGAATATGGAATATTAGTTAAGGTTTGATGCATAAATATATCTTGCAAGGGCGAGATTTTCAACCTTGTTTGGGTAACTCAGGCAAGGGAAGCCCATTTTGTACACAATATGCATTCAACTTCACGGTTAGGCGATCACATAGCTTTGGTCCAAAGCCATTGAGCTGCTGCGCCTCTGAAGGGTGGTTGAATGTCAAAGGGCATGCCTTCATTGAATCATAGGCCTTTTTGTATCTGGAGCAGTGTGAAATTAGCATGTCGGTTTTATCGAGACGGCAAAAATCATGAGGATCTGGGAAGCATATATTACACATTAAAGCCTTTTGAATTTCGCTCCCGCGCCTGATCCAGCCATCCTTTTACCCATTCGAGCAGTAATGGATTCGCGCAGGAATCGTCTGACATGCTGATAATGGCTAATGTTTTTCAACCTAGCACTTTCCACCCAAATTACAGCTATTGATAAACGTTATCAGTTGCATCGTCTCCTTGGTTATGGGATTTTGGCATTTGTTCTCCCACAACATCGTTAATGTCCCGCTCTTGGGCTTGTGTTGATGTTCAATTTTCAACGAGAAGTCGTTCAACATAACGGAGTCACGAGACAAACGCGAGGTCAGGTGACTTCATTAGCTGCATCTTGATCCTGCCACTTCAGACCTCAACATTTGGCGATGTAATAATAATATGAAAATGCTCAATATCCACGGACTAAGGTCCTGTTAATTGCGGAAACAAACTTGTGTCCATTCGGCCCGCCGCTGTGGGTTTCATATGGACTTTGTGTTTACATTCCACCCAAACCAGAACAGAACCAGAAGATGGTGGTATTGATTTGAAAGGAAATGGGTTATTTTTAATAGCTTAAATAGACTCCCTCACTTCTTCTACTTTCAGACAGGCTCTTCGATTGCGTCTCTCCATAATTGTGTGCGTCAATCCCCACGGCCGCGACCCTTCCCTCCACACACTATCACAGCATTTTGTGTGTCAGCGCCTACTTTGTTCACCTTTCCGGGGTGGGCAACCCAGAATTGGCCGAGTGAAGTATCAAAACAGCCCTCTCTGGTCATCAGGTTCTCTGCAGCTTCTAATTCTGCCATACTGCCTGTGTTCTCTTCTAATCTCATTCTTTCTTCTATCAGTAGCTTATTGAGTGTCTTTTGCAGCACTATATGTGCTGTACTTCTTAATAAAGTACTCACACTCTTAATTGACTTACTTCAGATTCTTTTCACTGTTTTCTAAGTTATTTTGATTATAAAGTCTTACTTTTGTTAATTGCTTTTGTTAAATCTATTAGATTTGTAAAATGTTTAAAATGAAAATAATATTAGTATTATATTGAATAATATTTTTACAATAATCAATATAGAAATAGATTTAATATTAACTTTTTAATAAAAATTAAAATTAAAATTATATTAAATATATATTAAAAAATAATTAATTTATAAGCATATTATCTACAAAGTTAAATAAATTAAAAAAAAAAAAATTAAATATTTAAATATTTTTGATTATAGTTACTTTTTTGCAATTTTTCTTTATTTAAAATTGACAAAAGTTTAAATTAAGTAGTTATAGTTTAGAGATAAGCAGTATATAACTAATTTTACATTACCAAAACATCTTGAAAAGCATGTTGAATGGGTGAGGAAAAGAAGACCAGGTTGGCAAGAGTATATATGTAAGATGGCTTATACTTTACAATTAGGTGCTATATTTTGACCAACAACTGATCCTAGCAAATTGTAGGTTGGAAGAAGAGATGTGGATGAAGTCGGGCAGGATTTGCATATATCATGGCGGGCAGAGCAAATGAAATGACAGCTGCGAGAAGAAGAGACAGCTCACAGAATGCTGTTTTGAAACTCATAGCTCTGCTGATATCCGTGGTAATTCTGCCCAAGAGAACCGGCAGAATTCGGATGAAAATCAGGGTTAGAGCAGTTAATCTGTTCTTTTATCCCTCAAATCATTTTGGCCTGTAAATACTGCTGAAACAAATGCCCAGTTTTACTGAGTACCGCGTTTTACAAAAGTCCGCCAACCACGAAAAAAACGACGATCGACCCAGGATAAACATCAGGAGACCACCTATGGACGTGCCATTTATCTCAGAGGAGGATGCAACACCAAAGAAACTCAGGGACGAGGGTGGATCCCATAGAGTCAAACCTCGGGCATGGATACACCCCCCAACGACGGATCTCAGTGTTGTCATGAAAGAAACAAGTATTCATGCCCTTATGCTGGGCCCGCATTCATGCAACACATTTTTCACCACCTCTGGCCATGCTGCAAGACATGGAAGGAGGTATATCAGTCAAGAAAACTTCTGTTGCCCTGTTGTGTAACAGGGCATTCACGCGAAAGACCATGAGGTTTCACCAGAAAACAATGCATGGTCCATCAATTCCAAACAGCTGGGGAAGGATGGAGGGGCAGAAATCAATCCCTGTTCAGTCAAGATTAGACTGACCTAAATCATAAACATCAAGTCGAGTAGCCAACAGAGGAGCGGTCACTTTGAAGCATGTTGAAGAGGCTTGGGTGAATAATTTGAACTGTGATATTTTGGGCCGTGACCCGTTGTCAATATAGTTAGTATATGTGGGAGCCATCCTTCAGTGTGGACAGTGTAATTAAACCAAGTTGAATACAAAAATTGATTTTTGTGAGAGGCTGACAGAGCTCAAGAAAAGATCGGCGATTACTGGTTAATTCCAACAATAAATGGTAACTATATAGTATATCCAGGGATTGATAAATACACTCAAATACAGTCCTCAAAAAATCACCATTCTAAATCAAACATAGCGTGTACACAGCTGTACACCCAAAATAACTAGCCGCTCTTACAGCTGGTAGGCCCAACCCCTCAATTCATTACCAATAAGTAATTGTGAAATATCTACGGAGTACGGAGTAGTTACAAAATTCATCCTTCCTCCAATTCACCCGTGCCAGGCCTTGGCTCTGCATGGGGTGGCTCATGCAGAACTGAAATATTCTCCTGTTGTCCTGCTCTCCTCCCAAAATATCAAAAAACACACTGTTTATCGCCTGAGAAGCGATCTCGTAGTGGGATTTTCCGGACAGTTCGATTTCTCCGCCCTGGTGAGCACATGGGGGAGGTTAGGGTGGCACCTCGTTTTCTTGAGGATTCGATTCCTCAATTCGCCTTAGAAGAGCACTGCTGCTGCCACCTACCCTCCCAGCATCTGTCATAGACTGTTTGCTGCTTGTCAGCGACAGGGCGACTGTAGGGTATTTATTTGCCCTCATATCAAAGCTCCTGTTCTTTCATCTCAGGGCGCGTAGGCGCCCTGTGTATAGTCCCCATGCCCCCTAGCCTAGACATTGGAGCGCTAGTTATTTTGGGTGTACAGCTGTGTACACGCTATGTTTGATTTAGAATGGTGATTTTTTGAGGACTGTATTTGAGTGTATTTATCAATCCCT
The DNA here is from genome assembly GCF_000150735.1 of Paracoccidioides brasiliensis. Classification (NCBI taxonomy): domain Eukaryota; kingdom Fungi; phylum Ascomycota; class Eurotiomycetes; order Onygenales; family Ajellomycetaceae; genus Paracoccidioides; species Paracoccidioides brasiliensis. The sequence goes on from NW_011371358.1 coordinate 3,027,687, forward strand.
GTCCGAAAAGGGAAAAACCACTTGATTGATATTCTGATCTCTGTTCGACTCTTTCAAAAAGGCCCAATCCCAAGTATTCTATACTGGACTGAAGGCACAACTCCAGAGGGGTCACCTGATCCCTAAGACTCTCATCCCTCTCTATCTCTTATGGATTTCACCCGGTTTTTTATAACCGTGGAATATCCAATTTTACCCTATTTTCTATATGGCTTATGCCAGCCACTTTACATAAGTCAATTTGGAATCCAGTTTTATCAGATTCTTCCGAATCCGGAAGCAATGAACGTAAAATCAAACAAAGTCGGTTTGTGGCGTTTTACGTGGATATATAGTGTACAGTAGTGAGTTGGCTCCGGTAGCAGACTCCCGTTTGACACTAGCTAATTCTATTGTTGGAGTCAGCCACGATTATATCGTGTGTCATGTCTGATGTGCTGCTGGCAAACGTTGATCCTCGTTGTTTAGGCTACAGAACTGGTATTTAATGGACCTTCTATCCTCTCGTTCCCCACCGCTCCAAGATTATCACCAATCTATGTGTTCCCACTAAGTTCCTGGTACCCGTTTTACTTTTTGATATAACTTTTTCATCCCTTTCCAATGGCCGATGACGGTTCACCGGATTACAAGGCGCTCTTCCTTAGGGCGGAAACGGAACTAAGGCAGGCAGAAGAGCGAGTGAGACGGGAAGAAGGGTTGCGAAGGCAGGCAGAAGAACGAGTGAGACAGGAAAGAGTGCGCACTCAGAAGACAACACTCGGGGAGCTCATCAAAAGTTGTCATGATTCATTCTCCCGGCCTTTGCAGGTTGGAACGCCATCCCGCTCCACAAAGGGGACTATTCCACTACCCGCTGGAAAATACTGCCCCACATATCTTTGCTTTTGGTCCAGCTGTCCAGTTCAACTGCAAGATACCTATGATGCCGTTTCCAATTTCCTGCAACCAACTGGAAAAGATGCACCTCGGCTATTCACATCTCTTCTTGAGCTGAATGGACTTGGTCAGCGATATTCTTCTCGAATACTACGAAGTGAAAAGGATCTGGAGAATTACGAGCGAGCTGCAGTGGAAGACCACGTCCATGATATCATAGCTGAGCTATGTAAAATACCTGATGCCCGAGAGAGATTCCGGCTTGGTGATGGGATCACGTTTGAAAATCATGAAAATCTTCTACGGACGTCAGAAGAGTCAGATAATTATGACGCAGAATTGATTGATGAATCCAGTTTACAGCATCCCAACCCAGATTCATTCTGTATTCATCGAATCAACAATTCAACCAATATTTTACTTATGACGGTTGAGTATAAACCACCACACAAGCTCTTAGTTGAAAATCTCCGAGTGGGTCTTCGGTCAATGAGGTTCTGGGAAGAAGTTGTTCAGAGAAACACAATCCCCACAGGCAAGGATGAAAAGCTGAGATATAATGCAGAACAGCTTACTGGCTCAGCATTGGTTCAGGAGTATCATGTCATGATTCAACATGGACTGGAATACTCCTACATAACTAATGGACTTGTTATCATTCTTCTTCATGTTCCATATGATAATCCTAGTTCACTCTATTATTATCTCTGTGAACCAAACATGGACGTGATTTCAGAGGATCCTGAGGTATTTCACCCATCAAAGACAGCTGTTTCCAGAATATTATGTCTCTGTCTGATGAGCTTTCTTTCAAATATCCGTGATCATAAATGGCGGAATGCTGCAAGATCTCAACTACATATATGGAAGACAAATTTTGATTTTGCACGGTCACAGATCCCTGATGAAGAGCTGCGACAAAGTCCTCCAGGATCAGTATATGCAAGCTCAGAATATATGCCCTCTGAACATCTGCCATTGTCTCCATTTCAGCTCAGTCATCGAATTTTTACCCGATCTCAAGCTGCCTGTACACCAATGGACACTTCACTTCGGAGTAATCATATAGATTCTTCTGGCTCTGATTCTGATCAAGCAACACACAGTCGGAAGCGGGGCTTCAGTCAAGTAATGTCTTCTCCACCTAGCCAGCGTCCATCAGTTCGTTCAGAAGGTACCAAATCATCAAGCAGGCAGAGCCAACACACAGCACCTTACTGTACACAGCGATGTTTATTGGGTTTGAAACAAAAAGATGAATTGGATCATCAATGCCCCAATGTTTCTCTCCATCAGCAAGGCCAGAATGGTGATCGACATCTTATTGATGCAATGAAGCTGGTGCATCTTCTGAAGGAACAACTTGATCATGACCTTGATCATAACTGTACACCATTTGGAATATGTGGATCATATGGTGCACCCATCAAGATCACCTGTGCTGCATATGGCTACACTGTAGTTGGAAAGGGGACAACATCTGGGCTTTGGAAACATGTTTCACGTGAAGCGGAGATATACCAGGTTCTTCAGAAAGCACAGGGTTCGGCTGTCCCTGTATTCCTGGGGGCGATTGACTTGAAATTGATCTTTTTTATCCATCGTGCTGGGGACATCCGCCATATGCTTCTTATGGGTTGGGCTGGGGAAAAATTAGAGAATGACAATGACAGGTGGTCCTCGGCGCTACACCGTGAAATCTCAAAATCGAAGAGGGAAATCCGTATGCTGGGAGTCGTGCATAATGACTTGCGGCCTGATAACATGTTATGGAATATCGAACTGCGTCGGGTTCTGATCATAGACTTTCATCGATCTACCATAGACCCACGCCCGATGAAACAGCGGGTTGGATCCTTGAAAAGGTCACTCGATCAGCCGGACATGTCAAAACGATCCCGTATTAAACATAGCTGGGCTGAGCACGATATTTCTACTACAAGAGGATCAGGCATTCACAGTAGCTCCTGAATGGTATAGGTTGCCAAGATCTCCAGTTACATTGCTTTACGTTGATCCTTGGGATATCTATCAATCACAGTAAAACACTGAAATTCTTGATGTGTTACAATGATGGGCGAATGGCAGTTCACAATGCGTCTGTCGCTTCGATGATAGTATTCTTGAGGTTCGATACGAGGCATCAATCGCTGGTGATGCAATCCGGTGGTATTGGACAAGAGGTTGACGTACCATTTATATGGGGCAGCGATTTCTAGTATTTCCAGCATGTTTTCTTCCTACATCTTATGCACTTCTATAGCAATTTACTTCTCTTTCCCCATACCACCTACAGCGCTTATGCCCTAAGCATCCATATCTCCTTCCAGGAGCTTCCTATTTATACCTGGAGTTGTAGCCGCTGTATTCTCGCTCAATGGCATCCACACTTTCTATGCTTCGACTTTCGCGTCAACGGGGCAAGGTCCGTCAACCAGCAAGAGAGAGAAAAAATCGTGCAACAAGACCCGTTATACCCCTAGCCACACTAATGAGCGGCAGAACGTTCCCGCATGCATAACCGCACGAAGGTCCTAACAATCACCAGTTTTTAGAGTGCCCCATCGTCGCAGCCAACAATCCTTGTATTCAAGGCGGAAGGCGAGTTCGCCCGCTGCTGCAGCGGGTATTACAATTAATGGATACAATGGGTAGGGCATCGAAAATTTGGTCGGTCGTGAAGAAGACCCATTCCCTTGTTTGACCCCCCTCCATCTCTTTCGCTGAGAATCCTTCCATGACTCTCAAGCCCCGACACCGGGGAATCAGGATCAATGGCAGGTCTAGCTGCATCGAAGCAGCGATCAGCGTAATGGACAAGAGCTTGGAGGGATGCTTCGTCAGTACGATTGAGATAGAGAGAGTTTCCAATGCTTCGATTTGGATATCGTACGCGGCCGCATTGCTTGGGATAGTACAGATATGCCCCTTTAGCCCCAAACCCTTCGACCACCTCCAGGGTCTCATATGACTGGATCACACCTCTGATCAGAAACAGTTGGGATGATAATTTCTTCAGGATTCTCACTGAAGAAGAGAAAGAAGCATTTCTAAGATATGGGTTGAAATGATTCATTGGATTTCCTAGTTAAATTAACCCGTATTTACTGGCTACATACAGTTGAATTTTGCTAGTGATGATTTTATTGATCATGAAAGAACAACTTTTAAATGGAAATGCTGTTTCTTCACATAAACTAGTATATAAAACAATATGCAGGCAAGGTAACGTTCAGGGACAGCAGCCTACTGCCAGGTCTTCAACAGTAAGGACGAGTAGAAGTCTTCCTCTTATAACTATGTATATGTTCGTCTTTGTAACTTTAATAAACTAACGCCTGGTTTGACAGTTAACCTTTTGTAACCAAAACTCAGAGCCCCCATTCCTTCTTCCTGCCTGACCCGTATAAAACTCTGCGCCCGCCTTCGTAGCTCTCATTTTCTTTTCTTTTCTCCTTCTAATGAATTCGTCTTTTTGTTATATAAGTGCTAGTGCCGTATTTGGTAGCACGCCTGTTACACTCTTCCCTGCTTGCTTGCTGCAATTTTCTCTTTTTCCTGAGTCACGCAAAGCAATTACCCTTGTTGAAGAGCTAACATGATGAGTAGGCTGGTGAGCTTAGAGGGAAGAACTGCAGAATTCAGAAAAAAAAGAATATAATTAACATTCTTCAAATACAGCAGTATTGAAAGCCTCTAGATCTTATTTACATGATATTATTTAATTATACAGCTCAATCTTCTTCTGTTGTAGATTTGTATTTACAAATATACGGTACTTTTGAAAAAAATTTTCTATCTTATACTTTAAATTACATTCTTTGTTTTATTGTTTATAATTTAATTTAATTTTATTTTATTTAATTTAATTTATTTTTTTTTTTACTTTCTTCTATCATAAGATAATAGAACTTATTTTATACTAATTTAGTAAAAGTTTTTTTTACATTTAAAATTATTTTTATTCTAATAGTTTTCTAATAAAGTTTATAAAAAGTTTTAATGGTTTTTTAAAGTACAAAGATAATAAACAGTCTATTATACTAAAAGTTTAATATAGCTAATTAAGTGACAAAGCTTTGATATAAACTTCAAGACTATTTTTGAGAATCTTTACTGATAAGTTATCATTGATTAAATATAATTTAAATTTAAATATCTTTAGCAATATAATTACTTAATATATTACTATTGCATATTCATTAATATATATATTATTTGTAAAGTAGAGATGACATATAAATATTTTAAGAAACATATATTAAAGATAAAATTAATATATTATTTAGTACTTGATTTAAAAACATTTTCATTAAATATTATCTTTACTCAATTTATTACCATTAAAAATAAATATATATATAAAAATTACTAGTAATTTCTTATATATTAATGTTAAACTCAGTTAATATATTATAAAAAAATTTATTTTTATTTTATAAATATATTAAATTTAAGCCATAATTATAATATTAATAATATTTACTAATAGATTTTTACTTATAAAAAGTTAACAACTGAATTTCTTAGAATTAAAAACTAAGAACACTAAGTAATTATTATATATTATTTAAAATTACTAGATTTTTATTGATTGATTTTATAGTATATATCAATTATTAAATTAAAATCTAATTAATAATATTAAGAAAATTAAACTTTTTAGCACTATTAATTTTGAAAAGTTGAAAAATAGATTATTTATAATTTCAAGATAGTTTTAAAAGTATGTGTTATCCTTCAAAATCAAAGTAAAATTTTTTAATAAACTTTTATAAACTTTGCAATTCTCTTAACTAATAAATTTAAATATTAATTTGTTAAATACTTTATATAAATTAAAAATTTATACGAAAATTAAATTTAATAAAAATTTAATATAATTATTAAGATAAAGTTTATATTATTTAAAATTAAAATATAGTAAATCTGCTTTAAAAGTAATATTAAATTTTTTTCAATATAAAAAGAATAGATTTCTTTTTAAACTTAGTTAAAACTGAAAAAAAACTCAGTTAAAATTATTATATAAATAAAATCTCATTTTTCTGATCTTGAAAACTAATGAAATTTACTTAACATTTCTAAAAACTTGATATTCTTAGCAAATCTGCAGAGAAGAAAAATTGAGAAAGTTAAATAATTTTAAAAGAAGAGTTTTTGTCTTTTTTATCTGAGTACTCTGTATTATCACTTAATATTGTTCTTTTAATCAAAATCAAAGACATCTGTAGTTCTGCTATTACTGTTAGTCTGATATATATATAAAGTCTGCTAATTAAAAGAACTTCTCTTACAGTGATTGATATGGCAACTTATAGACTTTTTGATTTTTCTCTTTATACACTGAACAATATTTATTCTCTCTCCTCTTTGAAACTCATTTGTACATGTTTATTGATGCTGTGCATAAAGCTGAAAGTAAATATTATTTTCAAGCAACTGTTATATAACTTGTTCTTTTATCTCATCACAATGTGAGAGATATAATGTGAGAGATAAAAGTGATGAGCATGATGAAAATAATGATGAGATACAAAAGATACTCAAGAAATAAAAATATCTAAAAAAAAACTTTTAAACAATATTTAATTAAAAATAGTTGCTAAAATTTTTACTTTTAAATATGAAGTTGAAAATAAAATCTTTAAAATAATGATGTGGTGTCATAGTTGAGTTTCTCTTTTATTTTAAATCTATTTCGCTGGGCTAAATACAACCATTTGAACTCACTTCCAAGTCATGCAGATGTATCTACATGCCTTTCCCTGGGAAAAATCATTCAGCGTTGTGGGACAGAGGCAGAACACTCTGTTATTCCCAGTTAAGATAAATATATGCTGGTCAATTGAAGCTGAATGCCAGCTGTCAGCATTGAGTCTTTTACGAGTAGACGCATACTGCCATTTGTCTCACATGGCTGGGTATTCTGGGACAGAAAACCCAGATGGCACAATTCCTTCACTTTTGTAATAGCTGTTTTAGTATATGAGAGCTGTGTTTGTTAGCGATAGGACGCAGGATATTCCTGGAGGCAGTGGAAATACTGATGCTTATGTTTTTTATAGGTTTAATGGCGGTTGTGGTGAGGTATAAGTTAAGAGGCAAAGAGTTTTTTAATACAGTGTTCTGGTTCGTGTTTATTATTTGGCTTTGTATACATAACTACGTCTTCAGACTCCTAGAAGCATCAGTTGCATCTAAAGTAGATACCTTTTTTCTTGATGATGTCTCTAGAAACAATAACAATTGTGTCCTTCATACTTCACGAACAATAATGATAATATATTGATGGAAACAGATTTCTTGATGCCCTGGCCAGCGGCCCGTGGGTTGAAGCGCTCAGACTCGTGGGGCTGAACAGGGGGCGTGCTAGTCCTAATGGGGCAACCACCTTTCTTCCAAGTTTCAAGTTCCCAGTCCAGAATAGGCCAACTGTTGAGAAAAAAAGGAAAAAGGCAAAAGAAAGGAGTGGAAGAAAAGGGAAATACAGCGCGCCAAAAGGGATATTAAGAATTAAGAAAAAGAAGCAAGGGCAGGAAAGCTGTGCTGTGCTAGTGCTAGGAGTGTACTGTAATATTACACAAAGGTGCAGGAGGTATTAAATCTGGACCAACCCCAACCAATCTTGGTAATGTAACCAGGTCGAACCTAGATAGCTAACTATGTTCTGGTCTGTTCGATTATTACATCAACTTATCTGTTCCAAGGTTTTCCCGTTCCCATACCGTATTATATAGCGTAATTACAGGACCGAAGGTGCAATTACAGCACGTCATGGCAAGAAACCAGCCACCGGTACCCACAGTCGGAACATTGAGTGTACCCACTGCTCCAGCTGAAGTGTAAGGACAGGAAGGTACCGTCCTGTACCTCCCATGTTCCAAGCCCTGTAACGGATTTGGCTGCTAAATACCATTCCTGTCAGGGCGTGAGGCCCTGCTGTGCCCATTTGGAAGCCAATTATGGATGGGTCATCAGTCAGCAGCTCCCCCCCCCCCAAAAGCCCCAGCTTCCAACTTCCACCTTTTCTACCCTCCTCTTCTCCGACGACTCCATTGACTTTCCCCCAACTCTCTCCATCTCCATCTCTTCTCACAGCTACTCCTAAACCCTTGACCAACGTCGGAAGAGAGTCCCAATTCCTATCTATTCTATCTCCCACCCACGCGGTCGCATCCGTTCCTCTCACCCTCGCCCTCACCCTCAGCTCTCACATACCTGAGCCGCAAATCCGCCATGTCCACCCGCAAACGCGCTCGCGGAGATGAGGAAGAAGAGCTCGTAGCTCTCCCTAGCGATGAAAGCGAAGAAGAAGAGGAGTATGTCAGATGTCTTTTTGTGTCCCCTTTTCTCATGGTCGATATCCTATCTTTTCCCTCTGTTCTCTTGACGTCATCCACGTCTATCGGCTTCTCCATGTAACAACTGTCCAACTGGGGGACTGCTACCGACAGATCCCCTTTCTATTTTGGTGCGATTGCGCTGGCTTCGTTGAATCTGGAGAGCATTGGGTTGTATTGGGTGCGGGGAAGTTGTTATCCATCTGCTTCAATCCCTACCTTTGCTTCGCGGATGAAAGGAGCATTCCCAGAGTGGCGCACCTCTCTAGCTGCACATAGCATGCCATAACAATAGCCATAGCCCATATCCCAATCATCAAGCGGGTAAAATGTCCAATCCAAATACTAACCACTTGTCTTTAAATTGATATAGATATGAAGAGTCCGATGCCGGCGATGAAGACGAGGAGCACGAGTCCGTATCCGAAGACGAATCCGAAGGTGGTTTTGAGAACGGAGAAGCCGAGGGAATGGAGCGTAAGATATTCCCCTTATTTTTATCTCGCCTTTCCCCTCTTGTATTTTGTTAGCTATCAAACCCACAAATGAATTGTCGCGGATATTTCCAAAATTTCCCTCCACCCCCGCCTCGATCCACTCCACACAATCTCCGACTTTCGGAGGATTTTGGATCATTGCTGACATATCCATTTCCCCGCCAACAGCGGTGCACAAAAAACGTAAGGTAGTTCCAGGCCCTGACGCTGAAGTCACCGGCGAAGCGGATGGGGTAGCAGAAGAAGAGGAAGAGGAAGAGGAAGAGGAAGAGGAAGAGGAAGAGGAAGAGGAAGAGGAGCTAGATGAAACTGAGAACGGCCTGGAAGCTGAATACGAGGACGGAGAGGGAGATGCGGAAGCGGACGCAGAGACCGAAGCAGAGAAACAGAAAGAGAATGGCGCGGCTTCAACGGTACCTACTGCGAAAGGCGCAGTGGCATCTGATGTTCCTGAGGTCCCCGCTTCGGCTCCAGCTCCAGCTGCGAAGGCTACTGCCAATGGCGCCCCTGCTGTGGCTTCTGTTACAGAGGTGGAGGGTGTTGGTGGCGCTGGAGATGGTGAATGAATGAGATAGGGGTAGTAAACGAGTACATGGGCGCGGGCTGTGTCGGGAAATAAACAAAGGAGGATGATGGTATCATTGAGATCTCGCTGTTGATTTCTTTTTAAGTCTTCGGTCTGTCATGTATTTTTTTTCTTCTTTGTTTTTTTTTCTCGCTTGCGTGGATTGTGTGCGCGGGTCTTTGCGTGTGGGAACCTTTCCTAGGCGGGGAGGAAGGATGGGGCGGGACGGGATACGGTTTTGTTCATTCTTTTTTACCTTCTCCTTCTCTTCGGGAGGGATTCGATGGGTTTATTTCATTGTACGGGAAATAAGAAAATAATAACGGTTTCTGTATTTTCTGGCCATGTATTCTTGGTTGTATTGTTGTCCGTATGCTTCCTTCATAAAGCTTTTTTTTCTTCCCTACTGCCTGATTTTTCGTGGACGAATTGAGTTAGATTCACGGAAAGTCAAGCTTCGTCGACGCTTAACCGTCTGTCAGATAGTGGCAAGGTATGTTGAGACGGTATTCGTGGACTCAATTGTAGGATTTGCACAGGCTACCAGGTGGTTTCCATACATACCTAGGTACCGTAGCTAGATTGATGGATGATGGAAGAACTTCTGGAGGGAAGAAAGAGGCAGAGAAGCTTTTTTATCTTTATCTTTATTTTTCTTCTTTTCTTTTTTCTTTCTAGTTCCTCTTTTATCTCATTGGATGGATACCTGTGTTTTAACCCTTGTATATGCATTAGACTGATGGATGTGCTGGCATCCTCTTTTCATTAACTATGATTTATGCAGATCTATCTATTTGATGACCCCACATCTGGCCAATGTCCAGCCTGTCAGTATGGGATTTTGTCGTATTAGTTACTATGTCCAAACACTTACGTGGACTGAGCTTAGGTTGTGTCTTAAAAGGAGTTTAAAAAACAACTATTTGCTTCATCACTAGTTTTTTTGGATTATTCGAAAGGAATAACTTTATGCAGGGTCCCCATATGCTGGAAACCTTTCCTCACATAGTGTATAGAAGTTGGGGGCAATAGTCAATAGACTAGCAAGTCAAATTGGAGAATAGGGATGAAGGAGAGAGCTCAATATATTAAATATAAAGGCAGTTTTTAGTACATTACATTGCTAAAAACGATACACAACAACACAACAATGATAGCAACCCACGATCGACTAAGGTATATAGGGAAATTATTGCCCGCTCAAGCTCAACTTACTTCTAGCAGCAGATTAAGCAGATTAATTTGGGAGAATAAAAACACGCTATATATCAAACCGAGTTCCAGACATATATCAAGATAATCGGAGGAAGTGCTTAATTTATAATTAGGACGGATGATGATGACAAGAGGAATGAACTCTAGGGAGAAACACGAAAGGTAACACGAGAAAGAAAAAAAAAAAAGGCTAGAAATGATTTTCTAGCCGTCACTACCGCTGCTTCTGAAGGTAGCACACAGCTGGCAGTAATGATGTGTTAAATCCAGCACAGGCTGTGGAAGGTTCGTGGCTTGAACGATGCTGCGCACTTTAACGGCGCCTTCTTCTTCGATTAGTTTGCGAATTGTGTAGAGAAGGTCCGGGGAAAACTGCATAGTCGGATTGGGAGAAAATTGGTTAGTTTCCAGTTCAAACAGGTTTGTGACATGGCAGAGAGAAGAAAGGGATGGTGGGTGGATTTTGTGGGAATTTATATGCCCTACTTACCTCTGAGTACCACCGATATTGCCATGCGATAAGTCTGATCAAGGCTCCAATCATTCCCCTCGTGTCGCCCTGGCGCTCATACATCTTCAAGATTCCCTTCATCGCCTTGGGGGAGAACCTGATGGATAGGCAGTGTTGGTAGGCTTCGATCGCTTCGTTGAAATGCTGGAGGCGATCTGCGAGTTCACCCAGGATCTCCCATTCCGTTGCTGATTTCTGATACTCTACAGCTTGTCGGCGGGATTGCTCCATTTCCGTCCGCCATATTGTATATACGCGTAAATCTTCGTAGAGAACCATGAATAGATTGTCGAGCCAGCGTTCGCATAGCCGTTTGTTCATGAACTGTGTATATGAATGTGATGCAGCATCGGGCTAGAGAAGATTTTAAAAAATGAGTTAATTATAAAGTTGCTTGTTTGTTTGACAACGTATCCATGGACGGAAATACAATCGCGGGTAGGAAACTCACATCTTCTCCGCCGGATTTAACAACTTCCGAAGCAACGGATTGCTCTGGACGCTCAATTGTCACAGGCTTCTCCTTGTTCTTCCTAGCTCTATCACTTTCCACCGATTCGGTCTCTTCCTCGCTTTCATCAATCTTTTCAGAGTCATGGTCAGCTACTCCGTTCCCGTTCACATCAGCACTCTCGCTTGATGATTCATGTAAAGCCACTGTGCTTGCATTCTGAACAGCTGTAGAAGATTGCCTGGCGCTGACTTGGCGTTCCGCTCTATATTCTTCTTCCATGACGAAAACTTCGCTTCGGATCTTCAGCAGCTGGTCCCAACCGATCGAGGCCGCAATTTTGGCGAGCATAGTGTAAGCACGCAAGAAAGTGCCCTGGTACCCAGCAGCAAGGAGTTTCCTGAGTGTAGGATGCACCTGGTCGTGAGGCTCCCCTTGTTTCGGCTGTCCCTCATCGATTTCATCCAGCATGCTTTCGGGAAGGATTGGCAAAATAATTCGAGAGGGCTGTGGCATTCTTGGCGAGTCCTTATCTTGGTAAGTAAACATTGGACAAGAGTTCAGTGTCAGAAGTGCCAAATCCCATTGTTCCAAGTTTATGTAGACTTCCACTAATCGAGCCCACGAACTGAATTCGCTGGGTGCGGCCGTTACGCTACGTTTAGCACATTCGAGTGCCATTTCGCCTTCACCTTTACTTTGGCAGAAATCAGCTTGGCAATCTAAGAGCGAATAATCCATTGGTAAATCCTGCAGAGCATCATGTAATAATCGTACGGCCTGGACCTCCTCATCTGCAGAAATAAGGACACGAGCGAGGAGCGACGATACTTCAACATCTCGTGTGCGTAGCTTTTCAAAAAGGTTTATGCCAGAAGCATATCTTCCAGTCGTATGGATGTATTTTAAGATACCGGACGTTAGGTGGTTGGTAACGGTGTTTGGAACTTGCGTTTCCGGATCAGAGCTTAGCTGCCTCCCTACGGCCGTCATTAGCTCAGGCGCCCAACGTAGGGTGTGGGTATATCCAAACCGTTGAAAAACAGTTTCTCCGCAGCATCGAGAAATTTGTGCTCCATCTCTGTGTTTGTGACGGGGTTGAACCTTCTCACGCCAACAATCCTTTTAATGCTGTCGCCGTTGCCGTTATCTGCATAAGCGTAGGCCCTAAGAACTCCACATAGGAACGTTTCGAGCCATAATATGTCTGTCGCAACCCTTTTATCGCCGCGCTCATCGATACAGTAACTCTCGAGGCTACCTGGAATCTTGACCTCGACTCGCATGTCAACGTGGGAGAAGGCGTTGTAGCAACTGTTAAAGCCGTCAGCATTTGATGCAATTACGCATCCCAAAGTCCCTTACCAGTATATCCCTGAAACCACCTTATGGTTCTTGTCGACAGGAGAGTATGTAAGGGTATTGACGTAAGCAGCCAAACTGGCTGACGATGAGGCATCTATCCCTGTGACATGGTGATAAACGCCAGTCTGTCAGAAAATGAGAGAGGATGTTAACATACATCATGATCCTTGATTGGAATGGCATACGCGCACATACCTGGGTACCTGTACTGGTCTTCGATTGCTTGACCACATGGACCAGATCTACGGGCCCTAATTCCCGTAAATTCTGCAACGACTCCGTGCGAGCATCGATTGATGCGTAGATGTTCTGCTCCTCAATGATCCTGTATGAAAGGTTATATTAGCAATCCGAAATGGCGCAGCACAAAGTTCATCGATATGCAATATCAAAAATCCAATAATGGAGCCATCTGAAATAGATGCGTACTGTGGAGGTGACTTACTCCGGGATCGCAGGGGCAATCATGGTGCTCTGTAGTAGGCGCAAGAACAGGTGTTATTTAAGATACGTGGGAATGGACGGCGGCGTAGAACATGGACAGCATTCCACAGGGTGGAAAGAGTCGAATTGCATCAAGACTTGTGGGTAGAGGACACGGATTGATTCACTGCTTGGTGCAAAGCCTTTTCGCAGTGGTTCAGTTGATGTGCAGGAGAATGATAAGCTCTCTCCCACTTGGAGACGGCCTTGAATGATAGTTGCCGCGCCATTCCAAATCGGGAATATTTGAACCTCCGCCCATCGAAATCGCGTTTCAAGCGATATTAATATATTGAGACCTTGGGCTTCATCGTGCACCCGTGCCTTGTATCATGTATTCTATTTTACATTACCTTTCCCTACGTGCCCGCTGCCTTATTCTACTATCTACACTGTTTAATCGATCGAAGCCGAAACCGTAATGCTGGCCTAGGTTGAATGGCTCTTGTTTTGGGCGCATTTACATCCCCCATTCTGCGCCTTTCAGTCGCCTCTCACAATGTCATCCTTTGTTGCCCTTAATATCGAGCCAGATGACTTCAGCGAGGAGGAAGTTGATGACACCAAGGAAATCCAAATCGAAGAAGCTTTAAAGCTCTACCATAATGCCTTGAAGCTTCATTCTCAAGGCCCCCGATTCTATGACCAAGCTTCGGAGGCGTACGAAGCACTTTTTAGGTCAGAAATATTCAACTATCCGGAGTCAATCTCGGAGTACAAGAGGAGCCAGCTTGAAGATCCTGAGCCCCAGTATGTGAGCTACTCTGAGGAGCCAGCAGCGGGACCTGCTGCTCTAGATGCTAGTGACACTGTTTCTAGTGCTCTACCCCAAACGATATATTTGTCCCACAGAAACCGAGGCCAGTTTACGCTGGATAACCTGAGATGGTTACTACGTTCAAAGAAAGAAAATGCTGATGACAGCAATGCGACCTCCGTTGATGTGTCAGCCGCTGCTGTTTCAGCCATCACGTCATTCGCCGAAGCCCTGGAAAGAGATGATTCCGATCTGGAACTGTGGAGGAAAAGTGCCAGGATTGGGGATGCGCTTCAGAGCCATCGCCTTGCCAGGTTTTGTCTAGAGAGTGTGTTGGAAGGCGATGATGACGGGTTAGACGACGGATTCGAGCAGTTAGGCCTGGAACAAGCCTTTGCGGGCGAAGATCTCCGTCAGGTACTTAAAGTCCTAAGTGATAAGCTGTCTATGTCGCAACGCCCGCTCAAGCGACCAAGAAAAGCTATCCTTCGCCTGCTACAAAAACATATTGACTCTTTTCCGTTCCTTCCAAAGCGGCTAGACCCTTCGAGTGCGTCTCAAAGCCTTCTTGGAGTTCAACCTCGTCGTTATGTGATCACACCTACGTCTGCAACCTGGACTACAGTAGGTGGGGCTATTTTACAAACTTTGCTAGATGAACAAAAAGACGATAGTCCTTATGGTCCGGGAGCTGCAATAGGAATTAAATTGCAGGGCAGCTGCGAGGCCACTACGATTTCACATTCTGCCCTTCCTATTATTCAGAAGTCTGAGAAAGACGCGCGTGAGAGCGGAACCGACCAAAATCGGGATCTCGAATTGCCTGATCCGGAATCCCAGCATGCTCCCAATTTACCTAAAGAGGGGGCTATTCTATCAAAGCCCTCAGTCGCCGATAATTCCCGCGCTAGCACCCGTTACTCCCCCCCGCTTATTGGCGGTGCTGCGGAACCCAACCTACCTCTCGAACAGCCTCACGATATTTGCAATGACAGCGTCCGTGAAAGAACCGACGAGAAGACGGAACAGAAGACGCCCCAGGCAGCCCATGATGAAGTCGATCAGCAAGCACCTTCAGCACAATCTCGAAAACGATCTTCTGCATCTATCGGAAATGACGAGCAACAAGATGGTGGACGAGCAAAAAGTCGTCGTATTCGTGCTCGCGAATCAAATGCCGAAGTTCTCGTGCAACCGGGTGTTGTGCCATTTGATGAAGCTAAATATTATGAAGACCGCCTGGAAGAGTTTGCACATGCTGACCAATGGATGTTTGGAGTTGTGGGGGCACTGCTATCCAAGTTTGGTGTCGAAGACCTGGGAACGATTGACGAACTGAAGAAATCACTCGGTTCTGATGACGAAAACAAGCGCTCTGATGACAATACCGAGAAGTGCCTCGCCCAATGTGTGCTTTACAAGGACCTTCGAAAAGCTATTGAAGAATGGGATGATGACAAAGCCCAAGTCTTGTTACATGCAGATATTTCTTTACCAACTCAAGAGAGCGGAAAAGGTTCGAAAAGTTTTGGTTTAAGAAAGTTTCTTGAGAATTCACTGCAAAATAACCGAAAACCCGACAGAGAAATCACTCTCGTAGAAGACGATGGGCTGTTACCATTCTTGGAGCATATTAACAGCGGATGGTTCAGCCCTCGTGAGGCAGCATTTCTTTGGTTGGAACAACATCTTAAGCCTAATCCCCACTATCAATTGCCATCGGCCCCGAAGAGCCGGTTGATGGGGAGTTCCACATATATGAACAGGCTTTGGTCAAAGGAGATGAAAGAAACCGTCATGCAAATCCTTACTGATGACGATGAATTTATTTATTTGAAGCTTAACAATTTCGCTATTGCTTGGGAACAAACTTTATTGGCATCCAGTTCAACAAGAACCATTCCCTCCTCCCAAATTTTTGTCTGTGCGGAGATTACGCAAAGCATTTACGAACTCCATCTTGATATATACGCAGCAATGAACAGTCTAGAGGGTAACACTGACCCTGACCGAAAGATCTTAGAGCTAGATCGGCTGAATAGATGGAGTACACTTGCCCGGACCTTTATCAATTATCATCTTGATGAACGTGAGGAGGATGATGCTCAAATTACGATTGCGCTTCGCCATATATGGGCGTTTACTTTCCAATTCAATTTGACAGAAGAGGTACCACGAGAATATGTCTTCCGTTGTCTCCAGGACTTGAGGCGGGTACTGGGCTTGATTGGAAGTCCATCGATACCAATACTGAACAATGCGACAATTTCTGAAATATCCATTTCCGCGATCGATCAGGAAATATCAAGGCTCAACTCAATGGATTTCTTTGCGGATATTTTTGGCTCCGGTTCCGACGATCCTGTTCATCTCATAGAAAGTATCGAACCCATACTAGACCCATCATCGGTGGGATTTATCCACGCATCGTTGGCCGCAAACGAACTCGAGGCTCCTGGGAGTAACTCCAAGGAACTCGTTAGTGCTACGTCACTGTCGGTTATCCGGGATATGATCTCAGTTTTGGACCGGGGCGATGCAAACTTAAGGCTTTTCCTCTGGTCAAAGCTTAAGAGGGCTTATGAGTCTATTCAATATTCTCCAAAAGTCGTTTCTTGCTACCTTCGGAGTATTGAAGTAGCCGTGGGGGAGCTTCAAAGGCCTACGTACTTGGAAGCATCCAGCGATCGTCGGCAACTTTCACTTTTGAAGTGGATCAAGACCATTGATGATTTGCTGAGTAAGGTGGTTGGAAAGGTGATAGACGAGCCCGAAATCTCATTCGAATGCTTTGATATGGCTCATTTAGAGTCTTCAATGTCTGCTGTGGCTAGGATATCTAGACTACTTCACTCTTTTGCTCTATTCGAAGACTCACTTCGTGTTGGTCAGATATCTCTTCCAGAGATACGTCCAGCATCAACTGCAAAGACTCTGGAACAGCTCAAGGAAAAACTTCGAGGAATGCAAATCAAGGCGTGGGTTTTGCAATATGCGTTACTCAGGGAAGGTATGGCACAAAATAAGGAGTTATTTGACTCGCCAAATGACGATCGTATCCACTACCTACGCTCCGTTCATAACGCTCTTGGAATCCGTTCGATATGCAAATGCTCTAACAAATTGCTGTTGAAGCTTATGAAGAAAGAGCTGTTGACTCTCTCAACTGAAGATAGCTACGAATTTGACGTTTCACAACTCCTATTCGACTTGTACGGACTAAAGTTTTTGAATATCGACGAAATCGCAGATCACGGATGCCCTATTCAGAGATTGGATCGTGCTACTGCTATAATGATGGTAGATTTTGTCATGACCCAAGCCAACAGAATGAATATCAAAGACGTACCCAAATCAGAACTGAAGCTGACGATAGACACCATGCAAATGGCTATTGGTTGGGCTACCAAGTTCTCCACCTCGTTAACTTTCAATAAACGCGTTTTATCTGCTTTCTTGAAATCACCGATTAACCCGTCAGACCTCTTTCGTGCAGTGCAAGGAATCGGAGAGGTATCAATGGTCCCCATTCAGACAGAGAGCCTTGAGCTTGCAGATAAGGGATGGTACTTTTTACTCGGTTCTATAGCGTTGTCGAAATTTCGATCGCAAAAAAGGATAACTTCAATTCCAACCGATGATTTAGATCTTGCAGCCTCATTTTTTAGACAAGAGCTGGAGCATGGTACAGGGAAATGGAAGACATGGTACCGCCTTGCTCAAGTATACGATCTCAAGCTCGAGGAGGATATGGCATGGTCTGCGGACAAACTCAACAACAATCGATCAGATCTGGCAACTTTGCAGCGGAGGTCGATCCACTGCTTCGCTATGGCGATTGCAGCTGCTATACGGACAGCAGATTTGTCACCTGAAACAAAAAAAGAAATATCTGACCTATATACCGAATTTGGATTCCGGATGTATGCATCAGCAACGGAACCCCTGTCCATGGAAGCTTTTAGTTTAACGGAGTTTACAAGGCACTATAGCAGTGGCGAAAACCAACAAATGTATAAGGCAAAGCCTTTCCAAGAAATGAAGCGATATACCGCATGGAACTTTGCAAGTTTCCTTTTCCGACGGGCAACAGTTGATCGGCCAAATTATTGGAAGTAAGTAGCCCAACTTTCCCTCAGTCTGGTCTGTACGGTATCAGACAGCTGATACAGATGAACCTGTAGGAACTATTACATGCTCGGCAAATGTCTCTGGAAAATGTTCAACTGCGACGATGCCATGAGGAGAAACAGTTCTCCAGTCGAAGTTGACGATATACTTGACTCATTGGTTGACGCTATCAAGGCCCTACCATCAAAGAAGGATAGCCGTTCAGACCCAATACTTGAACCTCACTTCAAGCTCGTGTCAATTGTTCACAAGCTTGTTCATAAGGGATTCTTAAAGGTTGGTTTGCACCCAGTAGCATATCTATGTTTGTGATATTCTAACTTTGTAAAAGCCTGAGAAGGCAAAGGAGCGGCTTCTTGCCATACCATATGCACGGAAAGTGACCTTGAACGACGGCGATTGGAAGAGTTATATCCTCGAGGTGTTGAAAAATCTCAAACACGCGGATAAATCAAACTGGCATCATCGTATAATTTTACGGGTCAGTTTAACCATCCTCCCTTACAGAGTCGCCCTGTTGCTTGTTCTGACAATAGCTAGGCCGCACACGTTATTTATGACGATTTAAAAGACGACGAATCAGCCATGGCGGCAAAAGCAGAAGTTTCGCAACAAATTTTTACCAAAACAATGACGCTCCAAGTCTGGAGGCCCGAAAACGAACGCGCAGGAAGACATTTCGTTTACACAACTCGATATGTTTACTTCTTTGTCGGCCTTTTAAACCAACTGAACGACCGAGCAAGCTTAGATAGCCTCATTCGGCGGGTGCGTAGAAAACCAAATGACTATGTCAACCACACTAAACTCTGGGAGGATATGTGCTTTACTTACATCAAGGTGAGCTACCTAATTGTCTATTTATCTTACCTCGAATTTATAAATGCTGACTTCCCTCTCAAGCTTTTCCGCCGCGTCGGCGAGATTCCCGAAGGCTACGAAGACACGGTTTTCAAACCAGTCAGTCACGATGATTTCGTCATATATTGTGCACGCCTAGAAGATTGGTGTCAGAACCATGCAGCGGAAACACCTCTTGTGGACCTGCTCAAGGATGCCGTCGAGCTAAAAAAACTAAATAACGGTCTCATGAAGCCTGTTATTTTCGAGGACCTGGTCGCAGACACCTACGCAGTTCTCTATCAGAGCAACATATCCAAGTTCATCGAGCAAGTAACCGAGGAAGAAAGCCGGGAACGCATGAAGGTAGACCATCTCCTTATGGCCAGCGATGGACCAGAGGGTTCTCGAACACCCGCCGGGCATTCCACTCCTGGGCAACCTGGCCCTAAGCCACGGTTCAAGGGAGTATCACGTAAGGAGCTGCAGCGCAAAGCTGAAGCAATCGCCACCAGAGCTTTAGCCACAAAACCAACACCGAAACCTGTAGTGCGCCCAATTGACGAAGAACTCCCGGCCACCAGGCCATCAGTAGCCATTGAGGTTGCGATGCCTTTAATCACCATCAAAAATTCTATTAGAGAAGAAGCTTCAGGTGCCCAGAGCAGTGTTCCGGGTAGTGTGCATGACAGTGCCGACGACGAAAGTGAACTTAGCGAAATCGATGAAGAGAAGGTGTCAGAACTGGCCGAGGTATCGACGTTGGTAGAAACAACGATGCCAAAATCGTCCACGGAACCTATATTTCCAAACCATCTAGTAAAGAGAATCATGTCTCCGAAACCTGGATCACCTGGCCCGTCGACAAATGTCAGCATCACTGATGGTGCGGAGGTGGAGTCGGCTCCCACTGTTTCGGTACAGGATACGAAATCTGAACCTACAGAGGCTAGGCAGTCAGATGTGGATATGGAGGGAAATGCTTGATCAATTATTTTTCGGGCGTATTGTCAGTTACATATCGGCATTTTTTAACGTTTCTTTGCCCTCTGCAGTTTAGCAGACTTTTTTGCATCTCTGCATTTCTATTTCCATTTCCATTTCCATTATTTTGTATGAACTGCTTTATTAGTACTGGGATGGTTTCTGGTTCATTCCAAGCAGATAGACGGATATCAGGTCAGGTATGGCGAATATTTCAACTGGCGTTGAAATGGGATTGGTTTTCTTGCGGTGATATAAAGCTCGATGCGCACCTCTATTTTATTTTATTTTTATTTTTTTTTTAATACAGCTGGTTATATCATCCCTGCATACTTCATTGAAACGTGATATCTTTCCTCGTTTGTTCAAGTGAAGTTAGCTTAGGTCCTGTTACACTCCAACTCTAAAAAAGAAACTAACTATCCACTTTTTCAAAACACGAAGGGACATCAAGGGTAATGGGACGCATCAGTAATGCATGATATACGCAGGTAGTCGTCCTCTCAAGAATGAGAGATCGCTTCATGCTATAGCACTCGATGAAAAAAATCATAATACTCTCTCAGGCAATAAATTCTCAGATCCAAGTAACATGAGATGAAGAATTATCCAGTCCATTCCACAATCATCTCTCCAGAAAAAAGAAGAAAAAAGAAAAAAAAAGGAAGAGCATTCAAGGGTATCGCCAGAATATACAGAATAGTAGTTGATTACTCTAATTCATCCAAAACACTCTCCGGATTAAAATCTCGTTGCCGTGTCGTCATAATACGATGTCTCTTGGCCGCTGCCATTCTTTTCGCCGTAGATGATCCTGGGCTTGGGTTTGCTTCTGAGTCCAGCTTCAGAGACTGGAATTTCATGAGAGAGTTTTCGATATCACTCTCACAGCTAGCATAGCTGTAATTGAGTGAGTCTAGTCGCGGATTCGCTACGTTTTTCTTGAACTTTGTTGACTTCCTGCTCTGGGAACGAGAATGCAATTCGCGCTCTAAGTTGGCGATTCTCATTCGGAGTTTATTGTTTCCTTGCTCCAATTCAGCGATTCGATCTTCCGAAGGTGTTTGCAAGTCTTCGTGGACTATGTGAAATTAAAAATTAGCTTATGATACGACGTCGCAATGGTAATTAAGAACAACTTACTCCTAACTCCCTTAGACAGCAAGTCCAGCTTCTTATCCAAGTGCTCATCATGGCGTGACGCCTGGATGGGAAGTTAGCTTGTAAATATCAAATACTTATAGTGAATATTGAGAGGAGTATTTACCTGTTCGTCCCATGCCGCTTGCCATCGTCGTCGCTCTTCTTCAACTCGCTCCTCCATCTCCTGCCAGCACTCCTCTCGTACATCTTGTTCGATCAGCATGCATCTTTCTTCTGCTGCTCTCCACTGGAACTCAGCTTCCGCTCTGGCAATTTCTTCCTCCGCCAGTTTGATGGCCAGTGCGTCATAATCATCACTGATTCTTGCAATTTCCAAAGCCGCGGTCTCAAGTTCCTCAGCGGATGCAGAATAAAGACTCCATTTCGTTTTATGAGAATAGGTTGGACTATTCCTTCCGCTCGCCGTGCCAGCCAATATCGTTCTAGTGACGGAGGGTATGCGTGGCACAGTCACTTCTCGGGCTAATGCAGAGTATCGTAAAATTTGAGATGTCGCGTTGAAGTCCCCATGGGCGTCCGCCGTAACGATCATGAGGGCCCTTTGTGGGTGTCTAGGATAGGAAGCCCCATGATTGGGCGAAGGGAACGAGTTGGAGAATAAGAGCTCCGTGAGTTTGCATTGTCTGTAGGGAACAAGCGCCTTCTGACAAGGTAATTAGACGATTTATGTGAATGGATGCTGGGAGAGAAGAAACATACCTTACTTCCGTCCTGCAGATCACTCTGTGTTTGTAAACATTGACCTAAATACATCAAACTCTCGTTAATTTTTCCCGCTTCTGCAAGTGTTGCGCCTGCTGTCTTCGCATTTCTGGCACGCTCGGATCCTACCCATGCGTATTCATATCAGAATATGTTACTTCAAAATATGGGAACAGCATAGATCGTACCAGCAAGGTCAACAACAGTCAAGGTATTTCCAACCCATGATTCTTCGCCAAACCTCCTATCTCTGACCCTTCTCTTCACCTCCACGCAGAAGAACCCGTGGCTTCGAGAGCTGACGCTATTGCTCCCAGTCTCAGTTACTTTTCTTTCCAACAAGCCCGTCTCTAAGACCATTAGGGCATCTTCATAAGTACCGCAAACAATTTTTCTCAAACCAGCAACGACCTTGCGATCTTGTGAACCTTCCGTAGGCTTAAATAGGAGATGACGCCTCCTTTCCTTCTGGTTCATAGCCGGTCGGGGACTCATTGCTACATTCGAAGGGGCCAAGAGGTCAAAAATTCGATCATTGTAAACTTCGTACATTGATACCAATACTACAGTCGCCTCTTCATTCGGGTTTGGAATCACAAGGTCGCTCACGTCGGGTAATTGAGGTAGCGCGCTAGGCCGATGAGGTAGATGACGTCGAGGGAAATTGAGAGTGGACATCGAATCCTTTTTATTTCGAAGAGTAATATTAGCTACGGGTTTCGACATTCTATGGCAGTTCCAAAAGGGTAATTGTGAAGGAAAAGGGGGTTTCTTTGGAGACATGAACACATTTCCACAAGCCCCAATCGACTCTATGGAAGAAAGGAGTCGAATAGTCGGGGTGCATGAGGCCTGTATAGAAGTACAATTTGGATTGTTTTGGGACAATTCTTCTGAGAAAAAACCAGACGAGAAAGAGTTCCACCGGCAAGGAGATAAAGGGAAGTTAAAAGGGCTCCGTACCGTCATTGGGGTTTGACATCTAGACATGGTGGACATCGGAGTTTGGGCCCGTGAACCTCGACCACGTTCGTTCCATGGATCACTGTAAATTGTTTCTATGAAAGATCTCGCAGAGAAAATCTGTGCTTCCGATACATCTGAAGCTGCAACGGACGGCAACAACATGGGATTGGTTGTGATATCAGGATTCTGAATCGTTGACGAAATGGACCGAAAGAGGACATCGAGGGACATCTGTGTTATTCCACGCTGTGACTTCGACCCGAGGATGGTGTGTGTCTGAGAAGATGATAGTGGCCCAGTTAATTTGTGCACCTCTTCTATTCAGGTAATCTCAAAGAGATATCAAACCTTTCCGCTCCCAGTGACTCCCAAGGTAGCAACGAGGCCATCTCTGCCTTCACATAGGACACCTTTTATCAACTTAGTCATTCCAACTTCCTCGAAGAGCTCAAGTTGAGAAGCATTATCTTCAAAAACTTTCGTAAACCCGAACTTTTCTACTGCTCGTTTTCTCAGTTCGTTTGGCGGTTGCAGTGTGATATGGGTGGGCCAAACACGGCTTTGGTTTCCATCATCTCCTGTTGATGGGGCCTCCGGACGTTCAACTGTAAGGTAGCTCTGTTTTGACGCTTGAGATGTTCCTTTCTGGTTCATCGGCGGCCGGAGTCTCAGAAAGACCTGGAAGAGCGATGTTTGCCCCGGCTTCGGTGGAGGTTCCATGGTCCTTGTATTAGTTTTATTATTATTTCAAGCAAAAGGAACTTTGAGAATGGAAATTCAATCGGGAGCGCAAAAATCTGACAGCGTGAGTTGTTGCTGGCTGGGATAAATGAGGTTGTTGTTTATTCATACGAAGTCCGGTGCTTGTCCCATTAGTTGTATATCGTTTTCTTTTTTCTGTGTACATAACTCAAAGAAATCGCCGATAAGCCGTTGCCCGGGCAACTATCGCAACACCAAGACCTTTCCACCAAACCATGTTTTAGCGTCAACCACGAAGAAACAGAGGATCAAAGACGGTACAACGGTTGTCCATTGAAGCTTGTGAACAAAGTTGAAGTAGAGACGCACAATAAATTGAATTGACAGTGTTGTGGTGGTCGTGGTCGCTGTTCTATAAGAACAGGCGCAGCTCCAAACTACAGTCAGTAGTTACATAGTTACATAGTTAGAGACGCCGGGCTTTGTCATCTAAGGAGTGAATGATGTTTGCTTTCTGTTTTGAAGTTGAGATATGGACATAAAAGATATAAGTTTAAAACTTTAGTTTTGGGATCCCTTGTCAAATGGCAGAAAAATTAGTATGTAAGTCGGATTATCAGATATTTGTGGCATCACACACAATGGCATATATTATAGCAGAGTTAAGTGAGTGCTTTTGAAAAGAAATAAGACTTCTGGTTTCTCTCGTGGAGACAGCAGGCTCTTCGACTCCAATCAAAAATCACATTTGTAATAGCACCAAGGAGAATGAAGATTTAGGGGGAAAAAGAAAGAAAAAAAATTAAAGTGTTATCAAGCAACAATATTGAAAATAATTTTGTTACCACAAAAAGGGATCTATTTCGCCAGACGTGCATAGCAAGCCAGATAAATCACTGCTTCATACGGAGGATAGTGAATGGCACCATTCAAGGTCTTAGGGAAATAAAACTAATCCATGTTAAACTCGCAACAAATAGGTGATCAAACAGGTGAAGAGGTTATCAAGCAACGTATAACAAAACACCGGCGAACACATTCTGTAAATAACATCCACAAGCAACCGATGGCGCCAAAAGGTGGTCGACAGTCTAGAGATTGGGAACACTATGGGCAAGTCAATAACCCTGGAAGGGTCCGTTCGAGCAAATGGAGGAAAATCTACCAGCCTGAGAACTTCGAGCGAGGTTCATCTCCAAAAGATACTTGACAGCAAAACAAGTGCAGTCCATGTAGCAAGGAGGAAAGTCCGCAAATACCGTAGATTATTGATATTCAGTCGCCCTTCCGTTTGGAAGGTTTCTTGTGATTTGTCGGTGCATCTACCTTGTCATCCTTCGCTGGCACAGACTTACGGTTCGCAGATTTTTTCACTTCTGCAGGCTTAGACGACTTGGCTTTCTTCTTCCGTTCTTCGGCAGCCTTTTCCTTCGGACTGGTGGGTGGTCCATTTTCGGCATCATCTGCGCCAGCACCGTTTCCAGAACCCTGGCGTTTGGAAGGCTTTATTGTCTTTGATTTCTTTGAGACGGGCTCAGCTTCTTCGCCCGACTCCTCAGCTGCTCTCTTGCTTCTGGAGCGTTTGTCCTTCCGAGGAGATTCATCCTTTGCGCAACAGATATCAGCATGACTATCTGGCTGGAGCTTAATCGGGATGCACTTACGTTGGCACCTGTTTTGTTCTTGAGCATTCGAACTCTAAATCCTGTTTTACCTGGGCGGTTTACTTCTACGTCCTGAGGAAAAATGAAATATCAGTGGTCTATTTTACCAAGGAGTTGAGGACCAAAGTGAATCACTTACCCCTCTCCAGTCCGAATCAGCAACATGCCCTTCCTCGACAGCATCACGGACTTTCTCTTGATTCTCTGTGGAGATCTCATCATAGCCATCAAGGAGAGTATAATCTTTTTCATCACCCACGACTTCCTGCATGTTGGCTATCTGCTTCGGAGTAACACAGCCCCTGAAGGTCAAGTGGGAGTCAGAAAAATCATGTGCCAATAGCTATAGGAAGATTACCAGTGCTTCCAGCTCCAGCTCTGGAAATTATCGGTGTCAACCCATGTGCCAAGACGTAGCTCTCCTTTGAGGATTTTCTCCTTTTTGTCCTGGCATTCCTTGTTCTTGCAGCCGGCCCTTCCCGTGCTGGCTTCCTCTAGAGCAGAGGGAATATAGTACGTTAGCCACACACGTACGTAATTTTAGAAGTTCCATATTGCAAATAAAACAAAACAATAATAAATGAAAATACGGTGGAAATAAAAGGACATACCGATCCGATATGTTGGCATTGGTCGACGTTGGAAGTTAACGCGTTAAGCGACAGGGTTCCTCGAAAGCAGCAACGGGTTTAGGAAGCAAGCTTGGAGTGACCTCACTGCAAATGAATTATTTGACGATATTATTCCTCCGTACATTCCGTTTGGCTTTCAATCAGTTTGACGACTTTGATGTTGATGTCGATGTTGACGCTTGGGTCGGACTTCAAACTTAACATGAATGACGATATAACCGGAGTTGGTTGTCATTCAATCCTTGGAAACGTCGCGGCGCTACGGCTCCCCCCACATTCCGGACAACCCAACCCAAAAAGAACTTAAAATTCCTACGAAAACTGGAAAGCAAATAAACGGTTGTGGAACAATAACTCCTATTGAAGGCAAGGGACATCCGATTTACACTTGTTTAGAAAGTCATCCAGCTCAAGTCTTCCAAATGGACGGATGGGAGTGGGATCCACGTGATTTTAACCGCTGCAGCTGGAGCTCGAACTCCTCTAGTTAACTACATAATTAGCCAATCAAAGCAACCTTCAACCTCAATCCACTCCTCCAGGGATTGGCATGCTGGATCGCCGATATCTCTACGGAGTAGAGTGAAATGAATGGGTTTGCAGAATTACCTGTGGGTTATTAGATCGGCAGTATCCTTATTGTGACTTACTTCAATCTCTCAGACCCGGTGAAATATGCATTATCAATGATGAAAAGCGCCCGGATAGTCTTGGGAAGCCAATGCGTTTGAAGGCTTGATACTTTTAACCCAATGGTCAAAAGTCCCACAACAATCACATTAATTCAGCACTTCCGGGCTCGTGTCGTGAGATAAGCGGAGTCCAAGCTAGGGATACACGGAGATATATCTACGAAGTACTCCGTATACTTCCTACAGTTAGCCTGGGGAACAATTGAATTTTTGTGGGCCACTGCATCTAATGTTCAGGTAGGAATGGCATCACACTTCCTCACAGTAGGTATCTGTTCCTGCGATTCCAGATGTTAATCCAGGTAACTTTGCCAACTGGAATCGGTTGCGCTATGGCGACATTGGTCTGGCATGTCCTCCGGCTCTGCGGGGAACCCGGGTCGCCCGAAGAAAGGATAACACTCGACCACGGAGCTAAAAGTAGTGATGGTCGACAGGCGAGCACAGCAGCCCTTGTCATTTTCATGTGTTACGGGGCGCATCACCTATTACTTCTTCAGCCCATCTTCAGTTCAACTATTTAACGAAGAATACAAAAGTCAACCGTCTCCGCCGCTAAACCCTCAATTAGCCGAGGTTGAGAACCCCAAGAACCCCAAGTCCAAGCCCATGAACATTTAAGCATAAAGCATGTGTGGTTCGCCAGTGCATGTTGTTGTTGCCATAATAATTGTTTGAACAAACTCATACTGATTCCGGCCTCTCCTATCAAAACGAACAGGATAATTTACCTACTCGAACAAAATGGCGTATCCAATCATTGACGCTTGGGCCAATCCGGCTTTTCCAATCGAGGTGAGCGCATTCTCTATGTATTTATCAAGCACAAACTATCCTATTTCATTGACGAATTTACATCCAAGAAGCCGCCCGGTTTCTATTTACCATTTCAAACTCTTCATCCGCAAGAATCAATCGCTGAAAGAAACCTTTAGGAAGACATGCCTGAGGTGCAACGCCTCTTCGAACAGTCTGGTGCCGATAAGGAACTGCTTGAAAAGCGGCGGACACCAGATGAGCTTGTTGCATTGATGGATGCTGCTGGGGTCAGCCAGATATGCATTTGTGCATGGTACCGGCCCGGCCACGCTGTCTTTTCCAACGCTGAAGTTGCCGCGTTTACTCGTGCTTATCCGGATCGTTTCATTGGCATCGCGGGAGTAGATCTTCTTGATCCAGTCTGCGCGGTTAAAGAGCTTGACCACTACGTGAAAAAGGAAGGGTTTAAGGGCTTGCGCGTGGTCCCTTGGCTCTGGGCGTTGCCACCTACTGATGCACATTAGTACGGCCTTCTCAGTTTGCGACCTTTTTGGCAGTTGTAGAATGCCTGGCAGCTAACTAATAGGTGTTCCTGGTTATAGCTGGCCGCTGTATGTCAAGTGTGTTGAGCTTGACATCCCCTTTGTGAGATCACCCCGTATCGTTGACACCCGCGAAGATACAAGCATGCTTATCCAGCGTTATAGCATACGCAAGTCGGGCACACTGGTCCCCTATGCCCCAGCGAAGTTGGACGACCAATTCCAGTAAAACCACCTCACCATAGTTCCTCATCACGCAGAGCCATCATTGACAGAAACCGTTCAGTATATTGACGAAATCGCGCTGAAATTCCCCACGTTGTCCATAATTTGTGGGCATATTGGCTACCCATGGACGGCGGAGATGATTAGCGTAGCTTGGAAACATCCAAACGTTTATATTGACACCTCTGCACATTTGCCCGCATACTATCCTAAGGTAATAGTTATTCCCGTCTCACCCAAATATCTTCCAGTTCCGCTAACATACCTGTCGTGACTTGGCTAACAGGAATTGATCCAATTCGCAAATACCACTGGGCGGAAGAAAGTTATGTTCGGAACTAATTTCCCTCAGCTTAGCTGGAAGCAGTGTGTTGAGTCTGCCCATAAAGACCTCAAACTCCGGGAGGAGGCTAAAGCGGACTTCTTCGGTGGAAACGCAGCGAGAGTGCTGAAATTGGGGCAGGGAATGAACGCGACAAAAGGAAAACTTTAAGTTACTCTTATATGAAGGACCACAGCCAATTCTTCAACTCCAGAGTGCTTTGAACGTTCTAATAGCTATCTCTAACATCAATGTTCTGGTATGGTATTGGAAGTCAAACAAAAGATGACGCTCTGGGCTATCAAAAGACAAACTTAAACGGGCATAAAACGAACAAGAGGAAAATATATTTCTTAATGAGATATATATTGAAAGGCTTTTTATATATGGATATGGAGAATGAGTGTAGTTCCAACCTTCATTTCGTTTTTGAGGAAGAAAAGGAGAGGCGGCAGTTGGAAGCAGGAATACAGCCCTAAACTCGATTGGGATAATGCAAACTTTAAATTCTTCAGATCTCGTTCACCGAATTTCGCGATCCAATAAATCTCTCTCCTCTCTCCTCTGCAACAACTTATTACCTCTACCGCCTATACACAAATAACCAAAACATCCTAAAAGACTTCCATTTATTGATTCTCGCGTCTCAGAACTGTTCCCAAGTTTCTAGTTCCCAGAGCCTTCCCGGCGCAGCGGGATACCCGCCCATATCTCGCCTTCCCAGTGCCACTCCTACTTGTTACAGAGCTTTCACCATGTCCGAACCAATCCCAGAATCCATCCCTACCAGTCAAGACCCACGAAGCAAGCGGCCGCTAAAGAAACGTGCCCTGACCCCCGTCTCCGAACAAGCCACCCTAATCCAAACCCTCTTCAAAGACCCCACGAAAGAAGTCCACATCCCCGCCCCATCCAAACCCCGCACAAGCGCTACTCTACCACCTCCGCCAGAAATCGTCGCTAATGTCCAAGGCTCCTCGGCCGGCGCGGGCTCGGGCGAGTTTCACGTCTACAAAGCTAGTCGGAGAAGGGAGTACGAGCGCCTAAGGCTCATGGAGATTGAGTTGAAGAAGGAGCAGGCGGATGAGATGTTTGAGCGGAGGAGGGAGGAGGCTAGGCGGAAAGATGAGGAGAAGACGGAGAAGAATCGGAGAAAGAGGGAAAAGAAGAAGAAGAAGGCTAAGGAGAAGGCGGGGGCTTCGGGCGCTGCTGGGGATGTTAAAATGGGGGATGTGGAGAGGACAAACAGTGAGGATGGGAATATGGTACCCGTGGTGGAAGTGGCCGCAGATGGAAATAGAGAAGAATTAGGTGTCATAATTCATGATGAGGATTGATTAATATTGGGATACGGTTGTTCGGTCTTGGATATTGAGTTTTGTGAATTCTACTTCGCTACGAGTACGACGGATGGGGGATCACAAGATTAACAAGATAGTGGCTGCTGACTGCGACACAGATCACGTGATGAGAGGGTCCGACAGATACCCATTGACTGCATTTATATTTATTTAATTAATTTCTTTGGTGGTTATTCGTACAGGTCTAGATGCTGTAGAACAAGGTAGGTGACAGGGGAAGTGATTCGAACAAAATCATTATTCCTCACCGCCGCCAACATTCGCTGATTGCTTCATGGTTTTCGCACTGCAAATATCATCGACTCGGAGCAACATACAAGCAGACTGTAGAGAAAGAACGTTAGATAAGAGGAATTGAAAATATATATGTCTGTGGACAACTTACTTCAACTGCAGTTTTGATGCTCTGCAATTTAACGGCTTCAGGCTCCCACACGCCATATTCTTTCATGTCAACAACTTCTCCAGTGTCGCCGTTAACACCATATGTGCTGTTGCCCTCCACATGCTTGGATCTGAGGTTAGTCAGGACACGGATGGGACTGGCGCCTGCATTTTGGATTAGTGTTCTGGGGATAACCTCCATCGCATCAGCGATAGCCTTGTAAGGCCACTGTTGAATGCCCTCAACGGACTTGGCCATTTGTGATAGCTTCACAGAAACTGCCATCTCAGTCGCTCCACCGCCAGGCGAGAGACGGGGATCAAAAATGACGTTCCTCGCGACAGACATGGCATCCTGTAAATTGCGCTCGATCTCATTCAGGATATCCTTTGATGGTCCTCTCAAAAGAATAGTGCAGGCCTTAGGGTTAGAGCATTTCCGGAGGAATGTGAAGTACTCGTCGCCGATTTTCTCAATCTCAAAAAGACCGCATCGAGTTCCAACGTCTGATTCTTGGAGATCATCCACTCGGTTAACGATGGTTGCACCCGTTGCGCGGGAAATTCTGTTGTTGTCTGTCTTGCGGACACGTCGCAAAGCAGTAACATTCTGTTTCACGAGGTAGTGTTGGGCCAAATCTATAATTTTGTTAGGCCTTGTGGTTTACTTAATGATCAGCCGGTTCACTTACCAGATACACCCTTCTCAGTAATAACAAGGTCAGGTTTTAAAGCAAGGATCGCATCACACATGTGTTTAACTTGCTCTTCCTCTATCTGCAATATCCGGTTCCAATCATCTTCTTTCGAAACTTCGATGTTTGTCTGGGACTCTCCCTTTTTATACTCGAGAGGGCAATCGAGGAGGATGATTCGTGGGTTCTCTATTCTCCGTCGCATTTTTGGATGAGTGATATCCTTGTTGAGCATAACTCCGTCAATGACCTCGCTATCCTCAATCTCTCCGCCTGGTACCTTTTCTACACGAGCATAGCGCTTGATATCGACCTCCTTCTTTCCACCGCCCGCATCATAGGAAACAGTTCTTACGGCCTTCAATGCCAGATTGCACATGAGTTCTGACCACCGCGAAACAAACTTTGTGCCAATGGAAGAGTGAATTAACTTATACATGGCTTTGTCATCATTAATATCAACTGGTAGTGATATATCCTCTACTATGGCAAGTGCGTCCGAAAGAGCGCGTTTGAAAGCGGAGATGATGACGACAGGATGTATATTTCGTTCGAGTTGAGGGAGCGCCTGGGCCAGAATTTCGCCAGCTGGTTTTCGTCAGCAGGAGCAGAACCATAAAAGTTTCATGTAGATATAAGTACCTAGAATTATGACAGTTGTAGTACCATCACCCACTTCCTCATCTTGTGTTCGGCTGAGTTCGATCATACTCTTAGCTGCGGGGTGAGCTACCTCAATCTCGCGGAGGATGGCATGTCCGTCGTTGGTGAGAACGATACCGCCCATAGGGTCTAGAAGCATCTTCAACATAGCTTTAGGCCCCAGGCATGATCGGATAATATCTGCCACACTGCAATGCTTCGTAAGACAGATGTTCCAATTGTGGGGCGGGATATACCCGAGGGGTGAGGTTCATAAGACCTACGTCTTTGCTGCTGTGATGTTGGACAACTGCGCTTTCCGGCCAACTTGTCTACTCCCACTCTGGGTGTCTACAGTTCGTATGTGAGCGGCCTTGATTTCATAATCTCATTCTATTATAAAGAGTGTTAGGCTAAACATACTCATCACCACAACAGGAGCCTGCATTTTGGCGAGAATCTAGATGTCTCTCAGCGGGCGCGGGAGGACAAATTCACCGATGGGAGAACAGGCGGCAAACGAATTCCACGAAAGAACAAACTATATTCGAATAGAAAAGTATGAAAACACCGTGAAGTAAAACCGGGGTGCTTGAAGACAGTTGCAGGATGGAAGCTCCTTTGGCGTCCCTTGGTTGTTGTCAATATTTTTTTCTCTACGTGGGAGAGACCTGGCATATTCAACCCTAAACTGAATATGGACTAGTGTGATAAGCTCCCGTGAAACGCTTTGAACTTCCAACTTGAATGTTCCCTATTTCCAACCTTGTTCCTTCAACATCAGAAACTTGCAACATGATATGAAAAATATCCAAGGGGCCAATTCTTGACATTTTATGTCTATCCTTATCCATTGTTTATCATGGCCTTTTCGCTTCATCGCCCATGCGGCAGAACGGGGGATTGGGATCCATATTTGACTCCTGCTAAGTCAAGCGTTAACACTCGTTATGAGCTTCCACAAGGCGTCAGCACCAGAGACATTTTCTTGCAATTCTCAAAGAATGGAACATCGCGTTGTTGCGGTCCATTTGGGGAATAACCGCCCTCTGAGGCTCTGGTCGTCAGGTGCTTGAACAAGCTTTACCGTTTCGAGGGGCATGAACAACACGAGATTCCTCTATGGCGTATCGGTTGCGAAAGATATATGGGCAACACAAAGGAGGTTTCCTAGTTATTACCGTCATTATATATACATGAATATTATCGACTTATATGATCAACATTCAGTAGAATCACAATCACCATAATCCTTTCATGGTTTCTGGATAATACAAGTATAGGCCGTCGGCATGTAAATGCTCCCAACTCTGTGTTGTGTCAGGGAATCATATTCGTAGATACCTCCTTTATTATAGCACGCCAATCCCAAAAGAAAGGGAAATTAGGATGTAAATAGTTGATGCCGGGGTACTGTCTAATAGAGCTTAGAAGTCACAACGGAGGTGACAATGAGTATTTAATACCTGCAGATAAAATAAGGCCCTACGATTTTAAACTACCAACCTAGACATTGCCCAATGGTTATTTGTTTTTCGTAGATTTATTTACCTACCTAGGTGGGAGGATGAGTATCCAAAGTTTGACGATTATAGATCCACAAAACAAGGTTCAATACCCGACATGAAAAACCCGAATTCACAGTTTGAAGGAAAATATGACTTTAATTCCTCTCGCCATTGGATAGCAGATACGTGAATGATGGTGCAATAAGAAAATTGCAATGAACAGAAGACTTCATACCGTGCAAGCCGTTTCAGCATATCTTCTACATTAGTAATTCCCTCCGATGCTGAAAAACAGTACTTAGTCTTTCCAAAAGAATCAAATCCAAGCTGGGATTCCGACAGTAACATGCATGCCTTGATCCCACTCCTAACAGCTTGGGTGCACACCACCTTCAAATAGTAGTGATTGAACGGGAACAGTGTGGTGCTGTGTCAAGGGACTTCCTCTCACCGCTTAACCATGATTAACGTAAATGCAGCACACAGAAGAGAAGAATCTGTGTATGACGATGCATTGTAGAACTCACCTAAACTTACATTAGCGATGTCCAAACTTAGATCATGAGCCACGGTGTAACCAGGGGAGCTCACGACGGCAGTCGAGGTTGCTCTGCATCACCTGTAGAAGTTTCTGAAACCTCAGTTCTCGACATGATGGTTCTTTCACGTCGACGTCTGCAGGAACCCTAAGGGATTTTGCACATATCGGCCACATGGAATCTTGCACTAGGAGACGCAGGCATACTTTTCTCTTTTATTTTTTCTCTGCATTTTGAACGAGGTGTTTTGAAAGGGTGGTAAAGTATGAAATCTCATGAAGCAAAGACAGGAAATACTTTCCGGTATCATTTATCATGAACTTTGGCTTGAAGGGGTTCATGGGTAACAAATATATACTTCAGACTAGCTTCGGCATGTGCAAAACGATGATACCCAGATGCAGTCCAAAGAGATCCCTCTCCCTCACCATACACAGCATCCAACTCAACGCAATCAGATACGTCCACAAGTTAGATGCTGATGGAAGCGTGGTTTTCATTCCAAACCTGGGAGACGTTCCAAATTGGCTCAAAATGCACTAGCAGAATTTGGACTAGTGTAAAATAAAGTTTGAGCTGTAAATTCCTTTGAACACACTGGAATTTTTTAAACGGGGCATAAGCTTCATATCAAAATCCCATAATGTCTCGAACATATGTCGGGAAAAGATGCTGATCGTGATAGTTTCACGGGAATGGAAGCTAATGGGCCGGCGCTGGCCCAACCGACAGACCACAGTGACGTGATCGTCCCGGCGAATGCTCAGAGGCAGCTTCTTCAACTCAACTCGACAGAAGGATTCTTTGCGCAGCTCACGAGCAATCCATTTTTCACAGCAGTATGTTATATACCAGTGAATGGGCTTGAAACAATCTCCTTTTTCACATGCTAATATGGGGGTGCGGAATTGACAGGGCTTTGGTCTTGCGGGCCTTGGGGCTGGACTTACTCTTGCCCAGCGCGGTATTCGACATGGCGCCGTTCTTCTCCGCAAGCGCATGCTAGTTGAGGTGGAAATAAATATCAAGGACGACTCTTATGCGTGGTTTCTGCATTGGATGACCCTATACCAACGGAGGCAGCTTCACGGGGCACAGAACACAACCAAATCGGGTGTCGTTGACTCCATCCTGCGGAGACTGACTCCGGGAATGCGACAGTTGTCGATTCAGACGCAGAAAGTGGAACATCCCAATGGTGCGATACATACACAATTTGCGCTGATACCTGGACCGGGAAAGCATGTGCTCCGGTATAAAACTGCCTTCATCTTTGTCAATCGAGTTCGAGAGGCCAAATCAAGAGATCACCAGACCGGCCGTCCTTGGGAAACGGTTACCTTGACTACCCTGTATTCACAGAGACATATTTTTGAGGACCTATTTAAGGAGGCACACGAGTATGCTGCAAGGTCACAGGAAGGCAGAACCGTCATTTACAATTCTTGGGGGACTGAATGGAGACAATTTGGCCAATCTCGCCGCAAAAGACCGCTGGAATCTGTTATTTTGGACAAGGGAGTTAAAGAACGGATCGTTGCTGACGTGAAGGATTTCCTTGAGAGCGAATCCTGGTACTATGATCGTGGAATCCCCTACCGGCGGGGTTATCTTCTGCATGGGCCACCAGGCAGCGGCAAGAGCTCCTTCATTCAAGCCCTCGCTGGCGAGCTGGATTACGACATAGCCATCCTTAACCTGAGCGAGAGAGGTTTAACCGACGATCGCCTGAATCATCTACTCACCATCATCCCCCCCCGCGCTCTTGTCTTATTGGAGGATGTAGATGCTGCCTTTGGGAACCGGCGCGTGCAGTCTGATGCTGATGGATACCGGGGAGCCAATGTAACCTTCTCGGGACTCCTTAATGCACTTGACGGTGTGGCTAGCGCTGAAGAACGGATAATTTTCCTGACGACAAACCACGTTGAGAGGCTTGACGAGGCGCTTGTCCGACCCGGTCGTGTTGACATGACCGTTAGGCTTGGCGAAGCTACGAGATATCAGGTAGCAAAGCTTTGGGAACGGTTTTACGGCGATTTTGACGAGTCAGGTGTCTATCAGGCTAAATTTTTGGACAAGCTATATAACTTGGGTATTGTCGAGGATGAAAACAACCACAGGCTTGCTCCTAAGAAAGTCACCAGTGCTGCAGCTCTACAGGGACTCTTCCTA
Organism: Paracoccidioides brasiliensis; assembly: GCF_000150735.1. NCBI lineage: Eukaryota > Fungi > Ascomycota > Eurotiomycetes > Onygenales > Ajellomycetaceae > Paracoccidioides > Paracoccidioides brasiliensis. Next base: position 3,063,382 of record NW_011371358.1, read on the forward strand.
TACAACAAGAGTGACATGGAGGGTGCTATAAGGATGGCGGATGAACTTGTGTCTGAGGAATAGATTTGACCCAGGATAGCGGGGAACACATTTGTACTATACACCAATTTATTAATTCACAACCCTCCGCGATTTAACCAGCGTTCAGCCGATTAGTTCAACAATTGTAACAAAATCCAAAAGGAAATCAAGCTGTGACATTCTCCACTTTTTTCTACTTTTACCTCTCTTTGAAAACCGACCAAATCATCCACACAAATCCCAAGGCTTATTCAATAACTAGCTTTTCAACTATATCTCAGTGCATAATTGCCTTGCAGGAATGTGATGAGCGTGCAGGTCGCAATGGCATACCCTGATACTTGGGTTCTTCTCGCAGGATACATCACGTGATAGCTATATTCCTCAGGTAACCAACCAGCTTCAGCAGCTCTCAGTTCAACCCTTGCTTTGATGCATGCCTCCTCAATCATCCAATCGCAACAATGTTACTTGCGCCGTCTTTCCTTAGCGAATCACACTACGTTGTATTCAGGACATGACAAGACAAAGATCGACTAACTCATTCAGCCGGTACCAAATGCTCGCTTCAGTGGTTCTCGAGTTTCACTGTTCAAGCTTCAAAGCGCCGAGAGAGTAATGTGCTTGCCACAATGGCTCCAATCAGCTTGCCTTCAACATTAACTGCAAATAATTCCCCCCCTCATCTCTCCCATGAGGTGCCGCGGGAGCCATGTTGACCTCCAATTGGTGTTGTTGAACGACGCCCGGTGGCCCCAGTCTCACCGATTCTTTCCTGAGGCTGTCTCCTCGATCTGCATGCACAGATGCCGGAATTACCACCGTGAAAAAGGTATGCTGGCTGGCTTTATGTGAGTGATTGAATTTAGCATCCAATCCCGTCGTATGGGAAGCTCCAGCCCTGGTTGCTGTCACAGAAAACACGGCTGCTTGTCTATTGGCGGATCTCTTGCCACCCGTGCCTTTTCATTCCTGGAGCAGGCGTCAAACTATTGCCTAGCGAAAAGTATGCATAATGTGTATTGATCTTCGATTCTATTGATCAGCCTCTTTTTGCGGAGGACTGCTCCCTTGCCTTGAAAAATAGATGGTCACCTCAGGATGAATTTTCTCCTTCTCTCGTTTTCTTCTTCGATTTCTCCCTCAGTTTCTATGTTTTCTCTCCTTAACGTGTGCTTCCCCAAACTCAGATCATTGCTTATTGTTACGCTTTCTGACGTATGAACCTGATCTGAACCCTGGGGATCCCTCCTTTCCAAGATTCCCTTCAAGATAAGGCTGCCTTCGTCTTAAGAGCCCCACAAAGCCTACGGAGTACATAGTTTTCTACGACCAGTTCGTAAGGCAATTGCGGTAAACCTTGTTCATTTCTTGAAATCGAGGATAGAAATGGCGAGTCAAACCCAGTTTCAGCTATTTCCTCAAGTGCAACCGCAAAACAGGCCCAATGGCAATCCGTTCAGAAAGGGCCATCGCCGACGAGCTACGAAGTCCCCAGTTGTCTCTCCGGTCGTCCCACCCATCTTAGACGTTGACAAAACATCTGCTCAAACGGAGGCAGTCATCCTTCAAATTATCGAGGACACAAATAAAACTCCTCTGGCACCTCCTCCGCCTACTCATATTGCAAGATCACCTTCACCTTCGGCCACTGCCAAACCAAGGGAGGAGGCGAAAGCGTTTGGGTCTCCACAGAGATCTGGCAATGGCAAATCTCCTTCCACTCAGTCTTTTGCACCGGAATCTATCCGATCCGGATCTCCGGTTCAAATCGAGGTGACCTTGGGCTCTCCGTCAAAATCAGCTACCTCGCCGGTAGTACCTATGCGATCGATATTTCCTAAGTACAATCCCAATGTGCCTTTAAATCAGCAGCATTACTATCCGCGACGCTCGACTCCTTATGATCATCCACGAGAAGTTGTATCGAGATGTGACTACAGCCCAAGTTTAACATCTCCTCAATCCGCTATCCCTCACACGAAGCGAGAGTCTACTCAACTTGCAATAGCTTCAAAACTTTCGTCAACAGAGCAACTCACACGTCTATGGGAGGCCGCAAATGGATCAGGACCGCAACCCGATCTTGGGACCTTCCATCTGCGTATTTCCAGGTGAGTTGGCAAAGCTTCCTTTTGATTCGTTTTTACTGTCTCTTGCTAATTCATTTATCTTATAGGATTGACCATCTAACATTTGCTTTTGGAAACCATTCCACGTCACTATATAGCTTTAAAATTAACGCTATTGGTGACGTTGAAATTCAAAGGTCCCATCCAACTATGGATTATACCAAATCACCCATCATTACACTCAATAATGCGGATATTAATCAAGTTAAGGGGACCAGCTACATCACGATTGTTTTCCCCATGTTGGCAGAGATCCTAGCTAGAGATCAAGCCTTGAGCTTGTCAAGGCAGCATCAATTAGCACCAACAGATGCGATGGAAGTAGAGGATGACGCTGTTAGACGGGCCCAAGAACAGGAGTCTTGCATCCTAGAATGGAACGGCGCTCACTGCCGATACAACGTCCACCATCAGGCCTTGTTTAATGCCCCGAGTGACGATCTATCGAATAAAGCTGAACGTTCGGGATCCCCCACCACTAAAACACGAGGTCAAATATTGCATCTTACGGTTTCCTCCAATACAACAGATAGCGCAATTCTAGGTCATCCTCCATCGATTCTCATTACAGTCCCAGGCAAAGACTCTTCCAAAGACACTCCATTGGCAGCGTTGGACCTTGAGACAATGATGCTATCAATTTCAGCTGGTGTCATATCCTCTATTGTTCCAGCCTTATACTGCATAGATACGTTAGTTGCCTCAATCTTCATAATTGCAGCCACCGACCAATCTACTAGAGCCATTCTAGCGGACATGGGAATCGAACCCCCCGAGGCCAATGGGGAATTCCACGATCCTTATCTCATCACCCCCCCGCCTTCTGGGAAAACACCGGCAGTTATTGCTTCGCAACCACGTTTTAATGGCCCGCTAATAGCAACGCAAGCAGAGCGTGAGGAGGCAGAGCAAGAATCCGAGCTAATGTCTCAAATTCGCTCTTCTCCCAAAAGCAAACCAATTTTTCCGTTTTGGAGAAGATCACAAACATCCTTACAAGTGAAGGTCAAAACGAAAAAGCGAAAGCAGATTCCAGTGGTGATTGAAGAAGTGGACCTAGAAAACTATGGACGCTACAGCAGCGGATCTAGCGAGGGGGAAAAGCTCCCCGCCCTCACGAGATCCGTGCTAAAGCTAATATTCTGGGGATTCAGAGCTGTTATCTGGGGACTGACTGTTGCTGTGAAGTTCATAGCATGGCTGTTGATTAGCATGACGAAGTGTTTTACCAGCGATAAATTTTAGCGAAGGCGCAAGGAGAGATATAATAAGCCTAATTTCAAAGGCAGAGTTACCAATATATTCATGTTAAAATACGACAAAATTTCATGGATGCCCCGTTGACCAAGTTTCTATCAATCAGGATGATATATTTTGTCCTTTTTTCCCTTCCTTACGACGTACCCCAATTGACGAAACGAGGAAATATTTGTATTGCAGTTATTGAGGTTTCTTTCATGAAACCCTTGGCATAGAAAGAGGGAACTATCTAAAAATCAGAAAAACCGCTCTCAAGAGCTTCTTTTCCTATCTTCGTCCTTTTTTCCCAAGTCACATTCTTAATAAATTTTTGCCCTGTTTGTAGCACTTTCACATAACTCGTTCCGCACTTCCACAACTTCCCCCTTAGCCATTTTTGCGTTGCAGGCCGCCCATTTATGGGACAGAACAACGTCGGGTATATGTCGGGTATATGCAGCCAATGTTCCAATCTTCAGGAGCACCTGGCCCCGAGACAATGCATTCTCAAGTGGAGCCTGATCGCAAGTTTTATTCCACAACAACGAGTGGACAGGCTGAGGGGAGGCTTGAATGGACTTTGTTTGGCATTCTACCAGCTTGGGCGGTGACAGCACATTTAACCCCTAAACCTCTCTCTCTTCTGGAATGTTTAACATGTCACAGGACAACCAGCTGCAGACTAAAATGGACAAACTCATTGACATTTGCTTCCTAGTTGGATTTACAGGAACCGTTCAATGTAACTATTTGTCCAAATGTGCCTCCTAATTGTACATGTACCTTGCAGAGAATTATAAAGAGCACACAGAACATACAGAACCTGTGAATTGATCAACTAACTGTGCATGTCACACCCTCATCCTGCAGAAGATGCACCATCTTCAGAAATATGACTGGTAAGGTGCCCCAATTGTTTAGTACTTAGAGAGCAGTAACGAAAACATAATATTTCCACAGGCGAAGTGGGGAGGTGTAATGCACCATTCAATTTTGGAATGTCGATTAACGATGAAGGAAGTCGAAATTTTCAGAAAATCGGGTTACACCACATTGGTCGTACCCACAACGAATCAAGAACAGCTCTATTCCTTACACACTCCTAATTGAGGTGTTACAAAAAAGCCCAAGGTAGCTGTTGTATTTAAAATCCTCCAACAGAAAATAGGTGTAATAGAATCCATAAAAACTCCCAATAATGGGCATCTTTCAGCTGTTAATACACCGTACTCCAAACAGTGACGACAGCCTCTCGACCATTTCTATAAAGAAATGTGGTAGAGAAAAAACGATAAATCCAACAAGGGTATCACATCATCCAACACGGAACAAATATTCGAGATAAAACATAGACTGTATGTTCTGGCGTCTTTGCGGTGCTCCTATTCCGTCTGTTGACAGGGGTGAACGGCTAGAAAACTATCAAATGCAGTGTCAACGACCCAAATGATGACAAGAGCAGTAATATTCATGATCAAATAGCACGATAAAAACAATCAAAGGAAACTCAGTTCATCATCACTCGAGCCATCGAGATTATTTTCTGCAGCGCACACTATGGGTAGGTTTCGTAATGAAGAAGATCTAGTCGAACGGAGACGAGTTATCATATTCACGGGGGAAGAGATACGCGGGTTGGTTGTGTTAGAGCTATAGCATTGCAAAGGGTAAAGACGAGGTGGCTCAATGGCGAGGACATCTTCGTCGTTATCGTTATCGTCATCGTCACTACTGACATCGTTACCGCTATCTGACTTTGCTGGCGCTTGCACTCGTTTTTTTGTTATGGGAAATTTGCTAGGCTTTCCCTCCATCTGTTTTTTCTTGGTATTGGATATGGCGACCTCAACCGCTTTTCGGTATCTTGGAGCCTCTAATGGCACTTTAACTTCAACAGCAACAGGAGAATGAGGATAATTGTTCCTTTTTCTTTCACGTAACGCTCTTGTAGTGTATAGAATGGGTTCAGATTCATGAAATTTCGTTGCAGTTTCTAAGTGTGTAAATTGATCAGGTATTAACGGGTCAGGCTCGCTGTCCCCGCGTTCATCGATATAGAGATTCCAAGCACGTTTGCCCCTGGACCATAGCCGACGAGTAGATGCGCTGAGTGTAGAGGTATATGCGGCTTTGTTTCGTTTGCTCGAGTTCGGTTCCGGGAAGTTGACGATTCGTTTCCGTCTCCGAGAACAAGATGGATAGGGGGAGTCTGATGATGTAATACTTGAATTATACCCCTCCGAAGAAGCTGAAAACTTACTAGAGCTTCTAGACATTCTCGCATCCTCCGAATTACTTAAATTTGATGGGACATCTCGAGGGTCCGTCGAGGAACCTTTGCGGTTCTTATGGCGACCTGGCCCCTTCTGTACCCTCTTGCCAGGGACTGCAGCTATCCATTCTCCAATACTGTCTTCCCATATATAGCCACTCTTTGACAAAGCCAGCGATGGTGTCAACGGTACCATCACGCCTTGGTGGAAGGGGGCATGCGTATATGACCCCACTTTAGTCTGTATATGAGCAGCCCAAGAGTGGTGATCAGGGTGGAGAGTGTATTCGGCAAAGTCCAGTGCCGCATCAACAGCGACCTTGCTCAGAAGAGCTCTAAGCGTAGGATACCGTTGTAAACTAGCATCTATAAGCGCATCCGTAAATAGTTCCAGTTGATTGAATCCATCATCTGCTCGGGCTCGACCACAATTCTGCGATACATGAGTCACGAACGTCGACAGGCTACCCGTGAGATCTTTTCGATTTTTCAACCGGCTAGTAAAAGATTCAAAGGCAGTTAAAAGCCCGGACATGATAGCAACATCTGTTTCTCCCTGCCCGCTGCATCTATTGATCCTGCAGTTAAGAAGATAATCTGCCATCAAGATATACCCAGTTCGTAAAAGCTGCGATCTTGTGCGATCTTGTGCTATATCAAGTGATGCTGCTTGTATATCATGCTGCATTATGGCTGACAGCCTAGCTAGTACATGCTGCATGGAAGAAGCAGTTGATGACGATGCATGTGGTTGGTTTCCAAAACGCACAATATGTGCACTACACAGAATACCTAAAATACTCGAAATGCTATTATTCAAAGCAATTGTTAAACTTTCGTCTGTTCTCCCGTTCGAATTCGTCGAGATATTCCGATATGTGAGATGCGGTTTTGGTATCCCTCGAAGAGCTTGTGACGTATTCGGTGCTTTGTCCTGGGGCGATTCGAAAGTTGATATATCGACGCAAGTGTCCGACCCAGAAGCGACAAGAATCATATTCACAATAAATAGGGCGGAAGCGGAACAGTCACCATCCTCACATGATATTGACTGAATAGCATGAGTCACAAACGGTTTCATGGACTCTGTGGCTATCCACTCCACAGGCACGATGCCGTACCGTAATAAAGTCCCGACCTCACGAAAGAAGAAGCTTAAATGACTAGATTTGTTGACGTATGTAGCCAAAGTATGGAATACCCCAAAACTCCTGGATGAAAACAATGTACAATCCAGATGGCTAGGACCTTCAATTCTCTGGGAAACAGAAAGAAGGGCCGACAATATTTCTCTCGCAGCATCGTACGAAGATGACTCAATTGAATTCAATACAAGTTGGCGGCCTATCATCGGAGATATCCACCTTTTCTGAATCCCCTCGCAAACTAAACGGATGCCATGGAGTCGTACAAGAGCTTTGAGCGGTTTCCATCCTGCATTAGGTGTTCCATAAATATTTTCTAGTTCTGTGAAAATAAGATCTGCCACATCGATCTGCTCGTCTTTGTCTTCGCAATTGTCAGCAACCTCCTGTTCTTGAGCAATATACATGGAAGTTGTATCCAAAGCCATTGACATAAGGGATCTTGCCCCGCAGCTAATGCTTTGTTGTGGAGCTGTCATTATAAGAAATGTATCCCAAACTTGGAAAATACCCTGCGCGATCGCAATATATGACGATTCATTATACTCCTCACACGAGTCCTTCCATGTCTTCTGACTATTCCATCCCGAATAGGGCGGCGGCTTACGTTTCGTAGAAACCCGACGGGAATTTTGGGTTGACGAGTCTTCATTAGAATCCACAACCGTAGAATTCGTATTTGCATTCCCGTTTGCCCCATCCACCGTCTGACCTTGTCGGCACTGTCCCTTTATTAAAGGAGTGGGGAGAGAAAACTGCCCGGGCAAGAGCTTCTGAGCCTCTGGACTCCTCACAATGACCCTCGACCGGCTCCCAGCACGAGTGGAATATTTATGCCTAATACGTTTGCGCATAGCACGGCCTGGAACCCAAGTCGGATCATTGGGGGTAGACTCTGATTCGGAAGTTTCCCTCTCCTCTCTCGTCACAGTGCGGCTGTCCTGATCGAGGCTGCACGCATTGGCGCTATTCAAGTTCGGAGCGCCCAACGGGGTTATCTTCCAGTGTTTTTCCAGACGCAATATTGTAGATGTTAAAGGACGCAATGCCCTATTACACCATCTCGACGTGATGGGGACTTCAGACGCGGAGGGCCTTAGGCGCGAGGTTGCGGAGTTTGAAGCCATTATTGCGAGCGGGGGAAATGGCTGTTCAACCTGAATTTCGTTCCCTTGCTATTAGTGCCAATGCCCATAATGCCATCACTCACGAGCAGGTAATCAAGCGGTTATATATCATCAGCATACCTGGACTTCATCGACATGCCTGCGCAGCTCAACCACTCCTGGCTGCCCGCGGCAGAAGGGCTCTCCAGGGATGACCTAGCGTGGCGTTCAGAGGATACTTAATTCATGGAAATGTAAGGAATAAATCAATATATCGGACAAAGCTGTGGGGTATTAAAATATGCAATAATGGCTATTTGGTCGTATTATTGGTGCTACTATTAAGACACATTTCTACAATGTCTACGGAGAAGTTCGGACGATGTAAACAATGGTAGTCACATGACCACGGAAATTTCAGCCCTAAATTTCTCCTTGGCGTGCGTCATAGGCACGAACTTTCCCCATACTACTGAAAGGGGGGTTCATAGGGAAAAAAAAATCTATCCAGGAGTAAATCACGAAATGAGAGAAGATGCCAATGGTTTCAAAATTCATCTCTATAATACAATGTTCTTCCCCTTTGCCTGGTGCCTATGAAGTAGCGTTTAATCAACTATACATACTGGAACGAACAAACAAAGTGGCATAAAAAATGGGAACATTACAAAATCAAGAACAAAATGATAAAATGGAAACAGTGCTATGTAGATCCCTATACTTTGTACAACGAAATAATACCACAAACAAATAGACATGATAGTATATATAAAATGCAAAATACGAATAGTTTGTGAGTTGAGATGGTTACAAAAGGGAAGAAGGGTTCACAATGGACATCGCAGTGCAATCATCCACATATATGGAAAAACTCAAAAACAATGCTGGCTAAAGAGGAAAGGTTCTCGCATTTTACTATGTCTTCGGGATTTGTATAGAAAAACAGAGGAAAATTTCCGCTCAACGGTATCTGGAGCTTTTGCAAGAAGAACTTTTCCGGCGTGGACGGGTCATGATTCGACTTTGACAAAAATAAAAAGCAAAACGGGAGAAAGTAAAAAAAGGGACATAGTAATAACAAAGTTAGAAGAAAAAATGCAATTGAATGATAAAAAAACAATTGATATGTTTGAGGTCAAATAATACAAGAACACACTTTCAGGTGATTTTCACGGGGGATTGTTTTGATCCACGGAGCTTGGGATTGGTGGTTGCAGCTCTTTTCTTCTGCTTAGTGCGAGGGTTGCTAGATTCGCCTCCCTCGATGAACTTCAAAAGCTCATCAATGCTTCTCGAGTCTAGTCCGTTTGGTTTATTAGATGTTGCCCCGTTGGTAGTCGCGGGGTTCGATTGACCAACCTGAGGAAGCGGTTTGGTTCCCATGGTCACGCGAGGAGAAAGATTGGTCCGGCGCAGTCTGCGCGCTTGGATGTCCTTCGCATGCTTAGCGATGGACACGGCGTTTTGCGTGAGTTGTTCAAGCCAGCTTTCTGCCTCTTTGGTGTTTCGATCGTTGGGACCAAGTTCGTTGAGGAAAATGTTGTAGGCATCACGCATGCGGTTAACGGCTGCCTTTGAGTCTTGGTCGAGAGCGAGGGCTTGGGCAAGCTGGAAGAGAATGGTGGCGGTGTTTATGGATTGTCTTCCGAAGAGGCCTTCGCAGACTGTCAAGGAAGATTCAAACCATTTGCGGGAGTCGGAGTATTTCTTGAGATGCTGAAGCATGACAGCAGCGTTGTTCATGGTGGTGATAGAGTCAGGGTGATGAGAACCATAGATAATTTTCCATAGCTCTGAGGCATGTCTGATATAAACGAGGGCGGTTCGCGTATTGCCTGATGCGTGCTCGAATAAACTCAGGTTAAGGTAGCTCAAAATAGTGTCGGCAGAGTCGACACCCATTGTTCTCTCAGTAACAATGACAGCTTTCCGGGCCAACTCAACAGCGGCTTCCTTCTCGTCTGTCTGGTAGTAAATCATGGAGAGCTGGTGGTACAACTTTGCCACCTCTGGGTGAAGGATGCCATAGATTTGCTCGTGGAGGGACAGAGATTCCAAGATAAGCTCTTGTCCAATCTCTTTCTGGTTCTGCATCAACGAAATACGCCCAGCCTCCAAGGCTTCCTCCGCCAGTGCACTTCGGGGGGAAGCATCCTTAACCAGAGGCATGATGTTAAGAATATCTTCCGGTACAAAAGTGATAGCGGGTTTAGGGCTTCCCAAAGTCCGGCTTGGGGAAGCATTGTTGCTTCCCTTCTTCTTCTTTTTCTTGCTCTGCTCATCTTGTGAAGCGCGAGTGCCATTGGTAACAGGCGAGTGTTCCTGAGGTTTGATCTGCGAATGCTCAAACGCAAAGTCACGAGCACCTAACTGAAGACTAAGCTTGATAGCGATATCTCGCAGGATTTGAAGGCGTTTGAGAGATTCAACCCAGCTAGGATCCAAATTGAATCTAAAACGGACCTTGATGTTCTTTTCGATATCCTCTTTCAAAGAAGTGGGAGTAACTTTTTCGAAAGAGAAATCACCCTCTGGGTAGAATTCCCTCAATTCCTCGTCTATTTCCGGGAGTGGGTTTGAGTTGAGTTTTGTCCCAAGCAAACAGTTCAGCAGATGTGAAATGCAGGACGCGGCGAAAGGAGGTGGAAGATATCGCAGATATCGGTTGGCAATATGTTTGAAGGCACGAGACACCATCTCTTGGATCAAAAGTGTGCTCAGAGCAGCCAGCCTTTGCCCCTTTTCTTGCGAGAGCCTGGCTAACTTGCCCAGGTATCGAACATTGATACCTCGCTTGTGGAGAAGTTGGGTCAACGATCTGCTGTCCATTGGGAACCCTACGTCACCATTGTGCAAATCCTGGATAAGTTCGGGAATTATCTTGGAAATCAGATATTGGCAGGCCGAACGGACCTCCTCCTCATCCTGAGCCCACTCCTCCTTTTCTTCATCGGTTTGAGGCACTTGTCCACTGAAGACATCGGGGTTGAGGGCAAGTTTAAAGGCGGAGATGTCAACACGTTCCTGTTCTCCATCGACGGGCTTCTTTTCACCTTCACCTTTTCCATCCGTTGATGGTGCCTCCGTCTCGTCTCCCTTTGGTGCTTCAATCTTTTCAGCGTCTTTCTTCGCAGCCTTTCGCAGTTCAACTTGCTCCTTCACATACTGGCCCATCTTAAATCTCCAGTACGACTCAACCAGCTCCAACCTCAAAACAGACATTCTGTGGGGATATGGCTCATGTCCGTCAGCATCTTCAGTCCATGCAATATCCAAAGGAGTTATCCGGTAAAGGTCGAGAACGTATTTTCGACCATCCGCACCTAAGAGTCCCTTTGTCTCCACACTCCCTTCCAGATCGTGTCTTTTACCCTCCTTATCCCAGACCGGATGCTTTTTCACTCGCAGAGAAGTAGACAGTTTCTCAAACACAGGCACAAAGTCCTGGTGCGCTGCGACAATCTCCTTACCCTCAACTCCGCCATAATCAATCTGGTGTTCGCCAGGCTCCCGTTGCTTGAAGATGCCAGGAACTATGCTCTGTCCAACCAACCGCTTGCCCAAGTAGTCAACGACAACAGTGCCAGGGGTAAAGAGGCCGGGGATATCAAGCTGGTTGACGGCTTTCACGCCCACAATGTCCTTTCCGACTGCAATCCTAGCAGCCTCGTCGCCACCTTCCGACGCAAAAGTGCCAACTCCATCAGCTCCAAAGGAAAAGAATATGTTGTTATAAACGAAAATTTGAGCGTCTCTCCCTTCAGTTGGGTTCAGAGGTGCAATTTCGCCTCTGGCGACCAGTACAGCACCACGGGCAGCGGCGTCATTGTAGTCAGCAAAAAGCTTTGAGGTCAAACGTTCTCTGAAGACTTTATCCTGGACCGTTTCCCTGGGCAGTTCCCTTGTACTCTGGAACTCTTCATTCCAGTCTCTCAAGGTTTCAGAGTTATCCACGCCGGAAATCAAATAGTTCTCCTGGGAACGAGTGATATCGGCCTGATGGGCCGTAATTGGTGAAGAAGCCGCCGGCACAAGCCATGGGTTGTTGGGGATGGAGTTTTGTATGGGAAAAGTAGTCAACAAATCTTTTTTGTTGTTTGACTCCTGTATGGCTTTAAACGCAGCATCGAAGGACGGGGACAGCATCGAGATCAGCGTCAGGAGAGAGTGGGCGCTGTAGTTCTTAGGAGCGGGTCTAGGGAAGGGGTCGAATTTGGCATTTGAGCATTTGTTCACATAGAACCCGGATACATGGGATGTTATCTGATGTTGCTCGCCTTCATTCGTGGTTACCTGGAGATATAATAGGTGTCCGCGTTGGCGGAGATGGTATGGTGGGGGATTCCAGGGCGACAGGGAAATTGCCTTGACCGTCTTGGGAAGTGGGGGTTGAATTCGGGGGAGAATCGTTTGCAGGACGGGTGGCACCGACACTTCGAAGTCTGAAAGGGCATGACCGTTGGCCAGGGCATCTTGCCCTTCTTTTGTGTCGGATAACTGTTCACCAGCGGCGACGGCATCATGGAGTGACAAACCAGCACAGATGCCGTGCAAGTTGTCAATGCGATCTCCGGCCGCACCAATCAACTCTCTTATCCGAATTACATGCATCCGGGCCTCCTTCTCGGTGTACGGATCCTCGATCAAAACAACTTCGGAATCGGCCTGGAGGCCCTTGACCTCGGACAACTCAACATAGTCGTTTATTCTGGTTCCACTATGCTCCAAGTGGAAGCTCGTGTACTGAAAGGTACCTGGTAACTCGACAATCGACTGACGAACATCCTGGACTTGCTCCTGGCTCGATACCTATAGAAAAAATTGATCACATTAAAACTGATGTTCGAATTAGCGGGAGGGAAAGAGTTTCTCACCGTAACTTGGATGGTATACGGCTCGTGAGGAAGCTTGACGGAAATTTGAAAAAGACCTGCATTCAACCCCAAAATCGGTCATCAGGAATTAATTTATAGTCAATAAGTGATTAACAGAGCGCTCTATACCTCCAACTTGTTCTCCGTCTACATGATTTCCATTAGAAGTTTGCTCAACTCCATTTTGTTCCGCAACCTCTGTGGGTAATGTGCGTATTAGCATTCTCAATTTGATTGCTCGCCAGGCTTTCAAAATCCCTCATACCTTGAGGATGTTCTTTCTCCTGAGTAGGCTGAGCCATTACTATTGCTTTAACGCTGCAAACGATGTCAGTCCGCAAGCTTAAAGGTAAGTATACAGGATTAAAGGCCGTCCCAATACTTTTCTTCTCTTCTCTCTTTTTTTTTTTGGGTTTTGTGTTTTTTTTTTCTTGGGACGACTAGAGACTCAATGGGTGCAATAAAGCAACAAATAAAAACAAATGAAAGCAAAATGGCAAAATAAAGCAAAAAAGGAGACCAGTCTATAGGGTTGAGGTGAGGAGGAGCAGGAATTTTTAGCCCGTTCAGATTATATATATATATTCCACTGCTTTTGACGGAAGCAAATCTTGGAGAAAATTTCACGGAGCCGGAATTTCTCCTCGGAAACCATCGGTCCCAGGAGCAAAAGAAGCACTGCAGCACTGGTGGCACTAAACCCGTTCAGGTGAGCTACTGCCGCCGCTCGGGCCGAGAGTCTAATTCTAAACCTCATCCCCCCCCCCCCCAAAAAAAAAAAAAAAGGTGTAAAAGAAGTACAACGGCTCTTATGGATATACTACTGGGAAGAATAAGGCACTAGCTTGGATTGAAAGTCTCCATACATGTACCTGAATCGCAGAAGGTTGAAGCAATGAGTAGACATTGCGGTTAAAAAAGGAGGAATAAGGTTAGTTGTTCGTCTATGCCGATATGATCTAACAACATTGCGGATCACAGATCACACAAGCACAAGCACTCTGGATGTGGAAATAATGACAAAACTATCGTCAGCAAACTTGGTCGCCGGTTTATCCTGATAACTCGTCTTCCTGTCCCTTTTCACAGAACCGTGGTTAACTGGAATGATTGAAGGATCAGTATTTCAACGACCGCCGTGTTCAGGTATCATCCGCAGGAAGTATTCTCAATGCATCAACCGATTTATACCCGCTGGAGCGGAAATATTCCTGCATCTTGCCCATGTCGACTGGATTCGATATTAGTGGACTCATCTCAAGAAATTGATAGTTGTTCATAACCGGCGTCGTTAACGGACATATTAGACAACACGACGCCCGTATATATGCAGTTGATGTTGTTTGTACTCAGCATTTCGATCTTCGCTCAGATCAACTACAGAGCTAGCTGATCTCTGCGAACCTGCGCGAATCGTAATCCTCCACTTGGGGACAGGCATTGATTTTAATGGCCATTGCGAGTCGATGCTCGTAGCTGGATTCAATTGCTCAGGGGAACCCAGACAGACACTCTGCTGTCTTCTTAATACCGCTTCCTCCGATGTCATGATCGAAGATCATCTGGCAGTCTGTAACTATCTTTTGAGATTTCCTTTACAATTTAATAGAATATATAAAATATGCCCTGTCAATGTTGAAAACAAAATGCAGACGTTCTCCTGATTTACAAAATCAACAATGTATTTTGTCTCCTTATACGTATCCTGTCTATGCTCCCTCATCCAATATATCCAGCAGATATAGGATCGTTTGAACACACCAAACGCCATGACGAGGACCTCCTTTACGGCCTCAGGATTACGGGGATTGCTGAGCATACTTCGATGTTTCCTCCGAAGTCGAGATGGTGGAGTCACCATCGTTGAGTTAATACTATAGTTTATGCACATGAGCTACTACTGTCGAATCTCTCTCTCTAGAACTCACATTAAAATATCCGTATCTGTGCCTTGTCCCAACCTAGTAAGGGGATCATCCTTCGTGTGAGGATGCCAGGTGATGGGAGTGTCCGCCATGTCGAATATAGAGACGTAATATCACCTATTAGAATAGGTAAGGAGTTGACATAGAGGACAATCGCGCAAAGTGAGCTGGTACAGCGTATTGTCTGGATTCTAGATGAACAAATAGACTAGACTTCATATCAAACTGAATCTAGATATCGCCAAATCATACCATTTATATCATCTGTTGTACTTTAACCGTGCTATTGGTAATGAGCTGTGATTCATAGCATCAATTAAATAAACAGAGCTTTTAAAACCATTCTCCAACTTCTGGCGTGAGTGATACGGTTTCATATGATGACTCGAGATATGCAGGGCGATCGGCTATGGAACGTTTAGCCGGAATATCTCACTATCGGTTGATACCATGTGTATGTTTTATTCATTCGCGTTATGACGGTATATTTATTGAAAGCAGGATCCAGGGATACTGTCTCGACAAACCAACGTCTCCTTGCTCTGTCTAATCGCCTCTGCGGTCCCAAGCATTTAACGCAGGATAACGTCACAAGAGCCAACATCATTTAAAAGCGCCATCTTCCATCAGGGACCAAGTCCAAAAGGGTAATTTAGACCAGACATATAGTTGACCGCCGCGGAATTATCGTGCGATGTCTACGAAGATCTTCCTGTCTGGAGTTGCTGTCAGCACAAATCTGACATTTGCATTTGTGCAAATTCTTCCCGGGTGGAGGTAAAGACATTGATTATTCGTCATCCCATAAGCCATTATTGTCCTCTTTCGACTTCTCTGCTTTCCGCTGTTTGCGCAACTTGAGCTGGACTCAAGGAAAAGGCCCGTTTTCTACCTATTCCACTCCGTAATAACCCACCATCCATTCATCCGTGCAATAGAGTCACCTCATCCGGCAGGAAAGCCGCGAATAAAAATTATCACCATGGCCAAGTGCATCTTACCTAACTAACCCATCCGCATAATCACACTTGGTAAGCTCCTGGAGCACCCGATATCACACAAACGGAGTCCGCAATGCGGCGGAGGATATCAGCCAGGAGCCAGGGAAAAGGTGGCCGCGAGCCCGCTAGCCGACCTTTTGCTTCTGAATCCTTCAGCTTCAGATGGCCTCGCACAACCAACAGGCTAACCTCTTTCTGATCCACTTTGCATTCTTAAATGAAGCGACATCACATTTTCGTTTGCCAAACACAGTTCGGGGTCACTGATCTCGGTTAAAAGGTACCCCGTTGAAGGGGCGACTGATGATAAGGGAAATTTGAAGGCTGCGGGGTTGATGGTGGGTGCATCTAACGGCACGATATTTGAATCGCGTTTTGCATTAGAGCAATGTGTCTGGTCCCCTTTTGTTCTCTTGATTGATGGCGAAAGATATGGGAGTTACGTTCGGTATATGCATTTTGTTGAAAAACTCATCTGGCGACTTTTTCGGTAAAATAGAATAATAAAACGCCATCTTTGCTAAATTCTTCGCCATCCTCCGACATCCAGCTGTGGAGGCGGCGATAAAGAAGAAAACTTGTATATCGATACCAGCCAGCCAGCCAAGCGGTGTCCAGTGGAACAATAGATATGTCCAACTCGTAACAGATTGCTGAAAAGAACTTGGCAGCGGTTAAGCGGGCAAAAACACTCTGCTCCAAGTGTGGCTGACAATGGCTGTGTTTTGGTGACCTTCCGACGAAGGTTTTCTTCTAGGAGCAAATTCCGACTTTGTAGAGTCGTTTAAATTTTTTGTTTTCTTTTTGTTTTCTTTTCTGTCTTTTGCAAGCTGTTCTCATGCTAACTCCACTCCTTTTTGTTTTCTTTCATACATTAACTACAACTTCCAATATTCATTTCCCCCGCCTTGGTGTTAAAATACACAGCAGGCCGCAAGGCTATTACTAACTCTCACGATCAGTCACATTCCCTCCGAGATTAACTATCCTCTCACCGCCTAACCACTTAACCACCAAGAGCCAAACGACCTTCATTGTCTATGTCCGCGCAATGCGCTGGAATCGCATATGCGGTGGTGCACAGGCGATAGTATCCTCCAGGCCAAGGGCAATTCGTCCCCGATTTCTCCCTTGGTCTGTTCTTCCTCCGACCCGGCGATATGTGCAGAATATACCAGTCGGGTCCCCGTCCCTAAATCAGAACGGGCTTGAAGAAGAAGATGATGGAAATGGGGGCACTAGGAAGAAGAAGAAAGACGAGGATCCCGGCCCTTCCCTTAAGTCTACGATCCTGAAAATGCTGGAAGCCGCAGCAACTATGTTTGCGTCAATCGCTGTTGTAGGGTGAGACCATATAACGTTCTCTACATGCTGGGTTTGGTATAGGTGCCCTAACTATCCCATTCGCGCATACACACAGTGCGGCCGGATACTCTTATCATCGGTACTATAAACATCTAGTCTTGGAGAAAATGGACAATGCCTTCAACCCAGGAGATCCAGTTCTCGAGGTTGCTGGCGTGGCGCCTTCAATGGGCACCGATGGCAGTGATACGGGTCACTGGGTCGAACGTGAGGAGCAGAATAGGGTTGATCAGATAGTCAATGGTACCATTCGAGGCCGCTACTACCTGATTATCGGCGAAAAAGGAACTGGAAAGACGTCCATGCTTCTCGATGCCATGAGGAAAATTAATGGCGATGGAGTCGCATTTTTCGAAGCACATGCAGACCTTGAGATTTTCCGTATACGACTCGGCAAGGCTCTAGACTTTGAGTTTCATGAAGAGTTCGTATATATGACAAACCCCTCAAAATGATATATCGGAAGGTTTACTCATGTTTTATTTTATAGCTATATCGGCAGTTTGTTCAGCATTAGAGGACCTCGGGACACCACAGCCTTGCTGGATATTGAACGAGCTCTCAATAAACTTGAGAAAGTCGCGCTTGCGCGGCGGCACAAGGGCGGGAGACCGTTGGTGTTAATTGTTAACAGCACCCATCTTGTCAGAGACGATGAAGATGGGCGTGACCTTCTAGAGATGATCCAGCAACGTGCTGAGCAATGGGCAGCAAGCAACCTGGTAACAATGAGTGAGTTAAATGTACTGATTGGCTCCTTTCGCGTCGCCCTGCGTATTAACAACAGTGTAGTTTTCAACAGCGATGATTACTGGGTCTATGAACGGTTAAAGCGTTACGCCACCCGAATGGAGATTATTCCTGTTCCTGATCTTCCCAAGAATCAAGCGATGATAGCTCTTAGGCAATACAGGCAGAAATACTTTAACGAGACCCTCGAAGATTCGATTCTTGAACAGGTCTATGACAGGGTTGGCGGCCGGCTAACATTTCTCAATCGCGTTGCAAAATCAAGGGACATGTTGGGGACATGTGCGCAGATATGCCAGGCGGAGAAGAAATGGTTTCTCAACAAATGCTGGATATTGGGTGCGGAAATGGACGATGATGTTATGAATGAGCAGAAATACTCGGTAACGGCCAATTTACCCCTTTTGCTGTGCCATTTATACTTCTTACTCATCTCATCTCTAGTCTGCCGCAATGGTCCTCGCTAAAGAGCTGGTCGACCGGGAAAAGGGCATGGACAAAACCTATCACCCGGAACAGGGACACATCCTTCCACAGATGCCTCTTCACGAAGCGCGACAAGTCATGACAAGAGCAGACTTTATCCAGAGCTACGATCACGATAACATATTCACCATCGACTCCAATGCCATGGTTCGCGCGGACTCCGTTCCGATGCAAATTGCCTTCAGGGAGATTTGCAATGAGCCAGGCTTCGCCGAACACCTGGAAAAGACCCTAAATCGAATTAGCGATATTGAGAGCTTGGGCAGGACCCGAGAACTTACTGTCAAGGACTTTTGGCACAATGGGTCATTCAAGGCGGTCATTCGCGATACGAGAGGTAGAGAGGCTGGAACTGTAGAGATCGGTGTGGTTCAACCCAAAGAAGAAGAAGGAGGAGGAGGAGATGATGATTAAAGGAGTGTGCGTTTTTGCTCGTGAACTACAAGCTGACCATTTTGTTTTCGATACGTATCTTGTCACTCTTTGTGTTTTTTATCTAAAATAACCCTTTTACTTAATGGGTCCGCGGTTTGAATAGGCGTTCCGGCCCTTCAAATTTATACTCCGCCAGTCTAAAATTTCCTATTTGCTTGTATTATAGAAGTGTTCAGTGGACACACACCCTTGCTTTAACCAGTTTAATTACAAGTTTTAATATTTGTGTATATAGATGTTTTCGGTTCTTAACTCAAGAGGACATCCCTGGAATTCATCAAGCAGGCAAAATACGACATCCCATGTCCTGTACGCAGGCAATTTGTACACATTTACAGATGGCTCTTGGCTGGCAAAGCCCTTAGCTAATTTGTCCGCAGGAAAGTATTTTCACGGCAGAAGATGCAACAATAATACCCTAACCATTTTTTCAGTTAAAATTCCACCCGTAGTATTCATCCTCCGCATTTCCCTTGATATTTTCCACGGTTTCCAAGGCAATTCGTTCCATGGAAAGTTGGAGATAAAACTAGCCAATCAGACGTTTGTAAACAACCTGGCTCTCGAAAGCTGCCATGACGTCATCGGCTCGCTCCTCCCATCGATTAAAAACATAACATCAAAACAATCCCTGATCTGCGATCAACACACAAGAACCGCCACTATCAGGAATCCGGTCCTTGTGCCACGTTTAACTCGCAAAATCCGAACACCTGAGTTTTTTCAACCCGTTCGCATCATCCCAAACAATTCAATACGCAAGGCGCCAACGTCACGATCCCACTCCGCCACTCACCGCCGCCGAGGCGTACGACGAATCATTAAAAATGCCGCCTCGAAAGGCATCAACGACGCCAGTGAAGGCGAGCTCGCGGACGAAAGTGAAAGCTGCCGCATCCAATGTAGAGCAGGTCGCAACTAGAGATGCCCCTAACTGGCTCCTCTGTGTGGTGCAATACAGCGGCATTTTGTTATCTAGTCTGGCACTCAGCACCGCGCTGTTCTCCCTTAGCACCCAGATTACACGCGGAGATCTTGCCTGGACTAGCAAGTATTATGATCATTGGTGGCAGGTTGGAGGATTGTTGACATGGAGAGCTGTTGAGTTAACTGTTGCTTGGGTCTTGGGATACGACGGTCAGTTACATACCCCAGTCCCCCTTTGCTCGCGCACTCAACCTGACCAACACTAACCATGCCCTATATCCTTACAGCCCGCGATGTCGCATCCTTCATCTTCCTAACCCATCTCCCGACCTATGTCCTCCTCTGTAGCTTCTACGGAACCCGCCCTACGACCATGCTAACGGTCGTGTTCATAACCATCTTCTCCATCGCCGTCCCATTCTGCATCTTCCGCGCCCCAAGCCGCGTGCACCAGGAACACCCTATCTCCTGCACCTGCAGCCGCATTTGTTCTCGACTTTGTTCACGGCTTTGCGCCCGCACCGGCACAGCCAGCACCAGCACAGCCGCCAAAGGTAAAACCAAACAAAAGCCAACAATTCTCACAGACACCCCAACAACTGTCTACACCACCCTCGTCGCCACAGCCATCTACACCGTATCCCTCTACACCAGCTTCGCCACCTGGCTCCCAAGCTGCCTGGTCATGCACTTCGATGGCCTGCCGGACCTGCGCCGCGCTCATGAAGGGCCAAGAGGCTTTGTCTCCCTATTCACCACCCTATTGCCCGCAGGCTACGCCCTGCGCGATTTTCTCTTCGTCAGTTGTATCGGGGCTGCGTCCCTTGACCGTCAAGAAGCGCCAAAGGGGCGGAAGCACGTCGAGCGACCTGGTGAGCTGCTTGTCACGTCGCTGTATCGCAGGTACTGGCTGGGGCTGTTGACAAAGACGCGGGTATTGGCATCGCGCACTGTAGTGCTAGCGACGATGATTATGTTGAATACGATTGTGCAGGTTGTTGGGACGATCAGTGGGGCGGGGCTAGAGGGTGCGGTGGGATGGGGGATTGTTTGGGCGGTTGCGACTGCTGTGACGGGTGTGGTGTTTGGATGGATAGCTGCTGCAGATGGACTGTGAGATTGTGCGTTTGTTCAGTTTGTTTGGTTTTTTTTCTTTGCTTTTTACCTTTCCCCTGTCATATTTCTCTTCTTTTCCTGAAAGGAAAACCCCCAAAACATCATATTGTTCTTAGTTCCCCTTTGATTCGGATTTCTCTGGAGTGGTTGCGTCCCATCAGAGCACTTTCTCCCACTTGTCGTCGATAACGCGCTTCTTTCGTTTATATCAAATTTTACTTCTCCACATTCTTAATCTATGTTGTCTATTGTTTTATTCTTTAGTTTTTATATTCTGCTTTAACCTTAGGTTATTGGGATACCTTTTTTTTTTCTTTTCTTTTTTTGGGATTGAGCACTGGCGCGAGATTCTGGCTATGCGAAGGAGACAGGGGCGGTGGGCGTTTTCAGTTATTCGGGTTTTCTTGGTTTATCGAGTTCCAACGAGGAAAAGTTATGATTGAAGGGCGTGACATGATAAGATGCTGGGTGGAGGAGGGAGATCAAGACAGGCAGTGGAAAGAAAGAGTTGGCAAATCAACCGAAAATTTGAAAAACAAAGAGAGGGATGGAATTAGAAGGGCAGCGGGAAGGGAACCAAACTGAAACTCATGAAAAGCCATATGTAATTTAGCAATAATTTAATTTTCCAACACAAAGTTTGTATTTGTATTATTGATCAGACTTACATTGTAGAGATGTGGGATGGCTGGATGGAAAAAGGTAGAGATGCCAAAATCAGACACTCAGGAATGAGTAGCAAGAGAGCAAACAGAAAAAGAAAAGCAAGGATGAGGCTAGGCTGCAATGAGAAACAAGAAATGACACAATCATAGAAGAAAAGTGGCAGATAGCGCGAAATAATGAAGCTCTATTGGGGATACACATTCCAAGACCATGAAGGGAGGAAAAACAGATAAACCCCTCTCCCGCCCCCGCCCCCCCCGGTCCCCCAATCATAGCTTCAATAGAGAACCCAAACTGTCCACAAACAAACTATAATACCTAATCACATTCTTCTTCCCAACCCCCTTCATCAAACAGCCACGAAACCAAACCAAACCCAATCGAACTTGAAAAAAGTTACCATCCTGACTTAACAAGCACACCCCTCCTTCGCCGTCGCCGCATCCCGATCCCTTAAATTAATCCGCGCATCCTCTCCAGACCTCCCACCACCAAGACCACCACTGTTCCCCGCACCAGCGCCAGCACCAACACCCCTCGCCCCCTTCAGACTCGTTTCCGGAATCGCATTCGCAATCGCAGTGAAGACCTCAGCTACATTAACCCCCGTCTTCGCACTAGTTTCGAAGAACAACAGCCCTTCCTCCTCCGCATACGAGCTTGCCTCGCGCGTGGAGATCTTCCGCGCATCACCGGCCCGAGCATCCTGCTCCTCCTCCTCGTCATCTTCGTTTTCGTCTCGCTCAGCGGCATCCGCTGCAGAGTCACTGTCGGCGCCCTCAGAGGAGTCCGGGCCCGACGAACCACCTGCAGACCCTCGGCTGCCGGAAGATGCGGATGGAGCAGGCCGTCTGCCTGGTGCTGTTGCTGCTGCGCTAGAGTCTTCATTGGTTAGGTCAAGCTTGTTGCCGACGAGGGAGATGACGATGCCTGGGCTGGCTTGTCGCTGGAGCTCAGCGACCCAGTGCTTGGCTTTTGTGAGGGAGGAGGGCTTGGTGAGGTCGTAGACGACAAGGGCAGCTTGGGCATTACGGTAGTACATGGGTGCGAGGGAAGCGAAGCGTTCTTGCCCTGCTGTATCCCATATTTCGAACTTGATGGTTCGGGTTGGGAGGGAGCATTTTTGCGTAAGGAAGGCGGCTGTGGGTGGGGTTAGTGAGAACTGGTTTAGGGAATATAGACACGGATAACTACAGATAAGGAAGACAAGGATGATATGATTTATTTCATTGGGATCAAATAAAGAGAAGCAAACGCTTCGTACCTCCTATCGTCGGCTCCTTATTTTCTTGGAAATCATTATTGACGAATCGTAGGACTAGTGAGGACTGCAAGACGAAAACATGCATCCGTCAGCACATGAATCCCAAAAAGTATTATCGGACATCCAGGGATGTGTCCCATAGGACTCAAAATTTGGTGATTGGAGGTCATCACAAACCTTGCCTACGGCAGCTTCTCCAAGCAGCACAAGCTTAACACTGCTACTAGGTTTAGGACCAGCAGCTCCTGCATCCGTCATGGTTATTTATTCTTCTGATATTTTCTCAAGACTTCTTTGCAAAGTCACTCCAGAGGGGATCCGTCCAAAAAATTTTGTCAAGGCCGCTTCCAATAGATGACGTTGATCGATTGATCAGGCAGCCGCGGCGTGGACCGGATATAATTTTGAGGCCAAGTTGTCCAAGCTGTCCAAGCAGCTGTTGATTGATTATATCTCAGGTCCTCTGTTCCGGTTTACCGTAGCCTTATGCAAAATAGACGAACTGAAAATTCTCCAGAGGAGAAGCAAGGACAGCGAAACGCAGATGATGTTGCCCTGAATGATGCGGTGGTGAATTCGTTTACCACAGGAAAGGCCTGTGACAGCAATGTTTGGGATGCTCTAACCCCTCCACAATTCCGAGAAAAACAAGGAGTTGGTGAAGCTAAACAATGGAATGTACTAGCTGTTCTTTGATCCAGGGGAATATTGTCAATGGGCCGTCAATCAAAGTGGTGCATCATACTGTGCAGTTTGTGAAAATGTCTTTGATGTTGGTTTGCTTCGTCGACAAGAAGGCAGAGGACCCAAGGCGCCTTGCCGAATCAGGACTCTCCCAAGGCCACATGTTGTTGTACACCGCCACCGCTAGGCCTAGTTAATAACTAGTGAATTGGAACGAAGCCGCAATATTATATAATATCTGGAAGATACAAGCCACATTAATATCACGTGATATATTTGACCCAGACAGACAATTGTTTGTTTTGTTTGCCCTTTTCCCGTTTTGGGCCAAGCCCTAGCTCTAGGTAGTGGGTCTCTGCATGAGGATCGCAGCCCAAACATCGCACCCTGCATGAAGCCAAGGTCAAAGGTGAAAGAGAAAAAGAAATGAACATTGATTCCTGACAGGCGAAGCAGCTTCTGCGCGAGTCAAATGTTGCCATCCCACACCGAAAAAAAGCAAAAAAAACTTTGCACATACACAAAAAATAATTTGAGATGGCAGGGTTAAAAAGATGAAATATGGTGCAAGATCATGTCTCATCCCAAACACGAGGTACGAATCCTTTCGAGAAAAAGAACACATAAGCTCAGCAAACCCATATTGGCAAGATCGTGGACAATAGGGGCCAACCCATAGCAGCCGTTTCAAATACGGGGGGTTTGAGTTACTGGTCAAGTTTTACCAGGCACGGGAGGAAGGAAAACACCGTTTACTTTCACGCATGCCTGCATATTAAATGTCCTTTGTTCTGCAACGTCAACATCCGCTCGCTCTGGAGAAAAATCAAAATGAATAAATGGGAGAGCGCAAAAAAAAAAAATCTAATGAATGAACGTGTGGTTGTTTCATGCACAATAATATATTCGTTTTTCTTTGCATGGTCCTCTGCGCTCCTGCTTTTTCGTCGCCTTTTCATATTGACACGCCATCCATGGTTGAGAAAGGGGATAACGTTTATTTCTCCACATATTCATATTCAGCCGCTCTAAAAACAAAGATCCAAGGAGAAATCAGAATGTCGATTTTAGTATCGTGGCAGGCAAGAGTGTGGTTTGGAGTATATGCTACCAGAGCATGCCTCGTTTGTTGTCTGGCAGGAGGTGTCGGAGACATATCCGGATAGCAGAGAGAGGGGTGAAGAACTTAGCATCAAACAGTCGGCACAGACAAAAGTGAAAATGATGAGAGTCAAAAGATGACTTGAATATTAAAATGATAGGATAGGACTTGGGTCATGCAACGGAGAACAGTCACACACAGCTAAGGAGTCGGCCGGTCAATTCCAATAGGCGCATGTTGGACACGGAAAGGGGACAAGGGCGAAGAAAGTAGTTCGAATTGTTGATCCGTGTCTTTGGGACGTATGGTGACGACAAAAGAACAAAGGAGCAAGCATTGTCATGAAAAAAAGGAACAAGTGGTGAAGTAGGAAAATAGGACAAAGGCACACAGATAGATAACCGAAATCAAAAACAAGCTTCCCAAAATATTCCAGGCACAATACACTAAACGGCACGCACAAAAAGTATATATATACATGACTGCCAACATGCGAAGCTAATAAGCAAAATACTTAGGGATCTGTTGGTGACAAACGATAGGTAGCCATTTTCCCTTCGCGCCGCTCTGATAATTATGATTATTAGGTAGTGGTATGTTTGCCATATCCTGCTGTGATTGAATAGCAGGGAAAGACGCAATAGCCAAAAATTCTTTTCGCCATAGTTTGTTGTACACGCGAGTCTGGTAAACAATCAAAAGAGAATACAGACACCCAGATATAGGCTAACAGGTATAAATAAATATATTGAAAGAGAAGGAAATCTCAAACAAATGAAATGAAGGTATGAAAACGCACATTAATAAGAACATTTAGAACTGAGTAGTCGAAAATCTAGATCTTGTGGTGTATCTCCCAGAGCCGTGAAAATGTACCCTTTCTATTTTTTGTAACGCCGAAGAAAGCCAGAAGAAAAAAAGAAACAAGAGAAGAGAAGAAAGAAAGATAGATTAAAATTGAGTAGGGAAGGAAAGAAGAAGAAAAAAAGAGACCAGGTAATCACTCAAAGTTCGCTTTTTCCAAGGTAACTCAAACAAATAGGATATTGAAAGCAAAAATCCGGAAGTAGGTCACTGCCACAATATCAGTATCCAAGAAGTCGCTAAACAGGGTGCCGTACGCAAACGCTAGCAGATCGCAAAAATCAAGGTAATCAACGACGGACGCGAGAAGAGACCGATCGAGTGAGAATCTGTCATAGTTGTGGTTGACGTTGGTACAGACAGACCGATAGCCCGGTATTATTAGGTAAATAATATGTGGTTGAATGTCAATCGAGCATTTCGCATGTTGCAGAGACAAAGAATACAGGAGAAGTCGAAAATACTTTTGTTGAGGGGGAGGAGGAAGGGAGGTGTTTTTCGGTTGCAGGCGAGAGGCGGAAGAGAGCTTTAAAGGTAGAAACGATGCATGCCCATACTAGCGACGTCCGATTGTGCAGGACAAGTACTTGTTCCTAGTGCACATGAGTGTCTATATAGACGGAGGAGCTGACGGGGGTATTGATATTATATTGGTTGTATCTGCATCGCATCGTTTTTACACCGAATTGAAGTAGTTATCGTGGTTTAGGAGGCGGTGGGGGCTTTGGCACACCAGTCGTATCGTATGCCCCTCTCCCCATGTTTGTAGCTGAAGAATCCTCGAGGATCATAAAATAAAATCTATACAGGTCTGCTATACAAGTCTGAGATTTGGTCAGCTGATGATGTTGAATTTCCCTTATTTTCAGGATGTTGGAAAGTGTTTAAATTGTCAACGGTCCACAAAGACAACTATATATAGTTGATAGTAGCAAAGACAATATTCTCAACAGCTCAATCATCTAACTTGTATCCCTGTCATAAAAAAAATTAAATAGAACCATGCACGGCTAACTCACGTTACGAAGGACAATGCTCTAGTTTAATCGAGTATTGTCACAATTACTCTCACAGCTGACAATGTCTGAAAGGGTTGTTTATTCGCAAACGGAAGACAATGCACCAGGAGTATATCAGATCTCGTAATCAATGCGGGGAGTGTCCGTCTGACGTCGTATTTCGAATAGGGTAGTCTGGATGAGCGTTCTCTTCGTAAAAGAATTCTGTTATAATAGAAGGTTGACGAGCAGTAATTTTTGTTTATTCCTATCTATTTTTCTCGAACAAAAGGACCGCAACGATATATGGCAGAAGGGTTCTTTTTGCGCCACCCAGGTAGGGTTCTTTGGGTATTGGTATATATGGGAAATATGAGGTCAAGCCGAGGCACAGGCAGAAAAGCTAGGAGAGAGGTCAATGTGAATAGCAGCGGAAAGGAATATAAAGGCTCGAGGTGAACAGCAGGAAAAGAGGGAGGTTGCAGAAAGAATGAAAGGAGAGCTCAAGCCTCTGGTGTCATGACAGGTGTCATGACAGGAAGAATGAAGGTAGAAGAGAGAAAGAGAAAAAAAAATCCCCAAGGGAGATCAAGATGAGACGACGGGAGGGTCATCGCATATTAATATAAGCAGACTACCAGGGCAAAATGCAATAAATTAAGAATAAACCCATTATTATGGAACCTGGTATGAATTGGATGAATGGGCTCGTACCATACCAGCGAAACGGAGCACAGAAACCCGATCTTCGATAGCCCCTTTTTTCTTAGGCTAGAGCTCCTACTTTTACAATTTGCCAGAGAAAGAAGCAAATAATGGTGGGGACACCAGCTCCCATTGATACATCTGGAACAGAAAAAGCTGGTTTTTGCAACATCAGCTAGCACCATCGCCAGCTAACTGATGTAAAAATGTATGATCGTTATTTTTGTTATTTTTTTATACTATTTTTGCAAAACACATAGAGCAAGATATTAATTACGGTGCTGGTCATTTTACTCATTATCATGCATCAATCACATCAAGTAATCATTATTCATTCGCCTGTAACAGCATGCGTCAAAACTCACAAAGTTGCTTCCCAAAATGAATGACAATGAGCTGTCATATTTAGTGCTTCCATTTATCAATTATTATTATTGTTGTTCTATTATATCTTCGCTTTCTTACTCGTTGCAAGGTAGAACAGGGGGAGAACAGGGGAATAGCAGCCAATCTGATCTTATTCCTTACGTGTAACATTTCTCCTTATTTCACCATTGTCTCTGTTAAATTTGATATAGCACTAGCAAACTTGGCTTTTGATATATTCTAGGCTTCAGCAAGTTTTTTATCCCTCTCATCAGAGGAGTCACCCTTGGGACATTTCCACACCAGAATATTGAAAAGAGCGGCGGTTGAAGCAACAGAAAAATAGAAGAAAAAAGGAATGAGATAAAAGTGGATATTTACTAGCTAAAATAATGCCTGTGGGCGGGCAGAAACAAGCCCCCTGTTGCTGCCTCCACTACGCCCGATAAATCCTGGTAGGGCCCAAGGAGTTGGTCATGGAACGGTTGGACGCCTAGGATTTAGAGGGCCGCCTCTCACAAAACACTAGCCCTACAAGGTGCGGCCTAGGGCTTGCATTTCAAAATATTTCAAAAGGAGGCTCTTTCTCGCTGCCTCGGATATGCTGTATGCGGCGAATGTTCTTTTATCTTCAGTCTTGCCGTTCGGCCTTAGCTGTCTGTTCATGCACACCATGCGGCATTCTGCATCTGGTAGGACAAGCATGACACTGTACCAGTGCTCTGTCCGGTATAAACAGCTTTTTTCAATGTAGAGAGTTGTATTGGCAAACCTCGAGCTTGGTCAGAATGGGCGGCTAACTAATTATGGCTCGCAAATGGTGTCACCTTGGAAGTGGTCCATGTGGGAAAAGTAATACAGTGTTAAAAAAAATAAAAATAAAAATAAAAATAACAAGGCACTAAGATGTCCTCCCTTCCGATGAATATTACTCGTTGAACTACTCGTCATCGGTCCCAGAAAATACAAAAAGGACAGCTGAATCTTCCTCAGATTCTTGCACAGGAAGTGACTGGCCACCAAGATGAGTTGGAACTGGACACGAAGCGGTAAATCACATCAAATATTCGCAGTAGTTAAAAGAATAATACTGACTAACAAGCTTCACAAGAATCCTCCAGTCGATTGAGACAGAGTGTGAAAAGTTAATCTACGCCAGACCAAAAAGAAAGAAAAGTAGATCGTGTCCAGACTCAACTCTCGATGACAGGAACAGGATAGGCGCATATCAACTTTCCTTGGGCCGGTCTCAGACCTTGAAAAACTGGTTGTGTTCAATCAGATATTTCCATTCGCTTCGGCAGGGAGGCAGCCAGCCAACAAATATTGCCGCCCTGAGACGGCCCCGAATATGATGATGTTTGAAATGAAATATAATATATTACAGATATTATTGAAATACACATTCAAAACGCCCTGCTTTGTACCCTCTGACTTTAGATATCCTATCAATATGATAATTTGCGTGCATATCCAGTAGTTAACTGCTGGAGGAGCAGGATATTGGGGACCTTGAAAAAACTAAAATTGAATCGGCGATTCAATGATCAGCAATGAAGATAAATTAAAGGTGCTAAACAGATCAATGGCAACAACCAAACATTCCAATATATATATATATATAAATATATACATATACTATATGTGGGACAGGAAAAAGAAAATTAGATCAAATAAGGTTCAGTTTTTGCTGACAGGCTCTGTTTGGTGCTATAGGCCGTAGCCCATAAGGAAGCGTCTATTGCATTCGTATCCCTAGCAGATGCAGGTTACTTAAAGGAGAGGGAATGCAATCACTCCACATAGATCAAGAATATATATATATGTATATATAAAAGTACTTCAAATATACGATAAAATCTTTGGTGACAAGAGATGTGATTATATTATCCACAGATTTTCACTACCCAAAAATGTAAGAGGAAGAAAGAATGAATGAAATGTAAGTGTAATGAAAGAAGAGCCATCAATGGATTTGTGTACATACTCCCGTATCTGCCGGTTCTTTTAACTTTTAAATTGACTTACGCTTGCTGAGACTTTCATCCAACGGTCCTTACAGGAGCACACATATCTTTTCCCTTTGTTGACGTCAAGATACACGGTATATCCGGGGTCATCGTACCACGGTATATCCGGGGTCATCGTACCACGGATGCATGGACTGCGCCGCTTTGTTTGAAGTAGCCACCATCTGGATGTCAGACTGGCAATTGTGCTGTTTTCATCTAAGCTCACAATCTCCCAATACACTTTCTCTCAATAACCAGCCTTTTCTCTTCCAAGAAGATCATCAGCCTGAAAATACGATAGTAAGAAGAGTGAGAAATTCTATAACATGAGATACCACCCACCCGGATTAATCAGTGAGCAACAGCAAACATGAATTATTTTTAAGGACTTTGGTATCTCAATTTCCACGTAGCGATTGCATGTTGGATCCATATGGACACATCCTCTCTGTAAATGTAATACATAATGCGGAGAGATCCTAAGCTATCATCATTCCTGGCTGGCTGTTTCAGAAGTCAATATCGGGGCATACTCCCAGCGCGCCGTTATCCCGTGGTCTACGACTGCGTCCTCGTTTCGAAGAGAAGCAAAGTATATCAAGCGAGAGTCGAGACTCGAAACTCGCTTTCCTGCTGAACTTTGACTTATCCCAATCCGTATAATGAACGGACGGCTTCCATTGGTTGCATTCTATCCAATGCAGTTGTAGCCGAAGCCAGATCCGCAAGTAACGGCGCTGGAAGGACCGGGGAGAAAAGCCAACCTCTTCGACTTGCCCACATTATTCCCTGAAGTGCAGTCATGGACTTCATGGCTGATTCTTTCTTACCCACGAGACATTAGCAAGGGCGCTGTGCGCCCGCCTATAACGCCTTGAACCTGATTAGTTGCGCGTCAACCAATACATTCTTCCCGTCTGAGTGTGGCCTTAGACACGATACGAGATGAACTTTCGAAACGACCAAGGAAGACGATCCTTCAAAATATTATTTAAATTGATACGTAACCGTGTCAGAGCCAACACAACCAGAGCGGGAATTAATGGTGATGGGACTTGCCTGGGGTGACTCCGCCGCTCCACACATATCGAAACGCTTCCACGTTGCAATATGATCCATGTGAATAATCCATCATCGAATGGCTAGTTAGCTGAATATGCCTAATGAGAAACTCGCCCATCACTAGGCCAGTTGCGAGAGAATCTAAAATGGCAATGCTTCTAAACCCGTTGAAAGCTAGAAAAGCGCTAGAAGCACCCAAGTTGCCAATCTGACATAACTCAGAATTTGGAATCACAGGCTAGCTTCAGCTTTTTGATTTTTGTGGTATCTTTTGTGCTTACAGGGGTGGGTAATTTTTTTCCTGCCCCCCATGCACTCTTCATGTTGTATGCTAGATTAGTAACAAATTGCCCAATTACATGTGCACCTTGATTTAATTTCTTATATTTTTCTTGCGGCTAGTTTTTTACCCCCTCATCCCCTCATTCTATGGTCAGCAGCGTGAAGGGAAAAGAATAAGGAAAAAGCACGGAACGTCGTCACAGGGGAAATAATAATGGAAGCTTTCTCCACTGATTGCCACAAATGTGGGTACCTCCATAGCAACCACTAAGCGTTTCTTTAGATTAAGTCCGCGGCCCGCTCGTGTGTTCCCCTTCCAACAAATCTGCTGAGAAAGAAAACTTTCAGTTTCTCCCTCGCTTCCTGCTGAGCCTCTCTCCCTGTGTCTCCAGGAGGCTGGAGAGCCCGAAGTTATTCCGTACATCCAGATCTCTCATCGGACGCATCAATGGAATCTCGCATCCTTTTATTTTTCATTTCTTTTTTCTTCAGTCTACGCTCACTTCCATGACCGCATGATCGTCCATGCATCGCACATGGCATTTCTTTTCTGGCCCGTTTCTCAATCTTGACCAAGCGACAGGGTTAAAGGCTGCCAGCCCCAAACTTCTCCGGGATACCCCGCTGAAGCCGTGACCTGGGGGCTGCGGCAGCTTACAGGGGCCATTCCACACTGGAATCTAAACTCGCCCGCGCACAAGCGCATTTGATGCCAATAATAATAATAAGCAATGGCAGCATCAGTCCCGTCCTCCTGTATTTTGAGATTTTTAAGACTGTTATATTTTTCAATTGCGCGGCTCTCAGCCTCCGTTCCAGACGCCTGGAAACGCTAAACGGCCAAAGCCCCAGATGTCATAGCAAAACAATTAGCGTTTTGGAGCACTTCACAGGACACAACTACTATAAATATTTCATTGTCAAGGATCCAACGGCTTCCGGCAACTTTCATGGATGATGGAGATAATTTTCCGAGAATATCTTTTAGATAAGCCTCTACACAAACCATCTTGGAAGCAAAAGGACGGAGTTAGCCCACCGAAGAAATCGAGTAAAGCACCCAAATTAAAGGGGAAAAAAGAAAAGAAAGGCAGAGAGAATGTTGGTTTCTTTTGATGCCACATTGCGGGGCTGATAACAGCGCATGGTTCATCAGTTCACTGATGAGAACAAAAAGTTAAAACCTCCAGAAATCATTCCGTCCAAGTTTACAACCGATGCTCCTCCTCCGCATTTTTACGGTCGTAATTGCCAACTACTACTAGGCGCAAAGCTGAAATTGCCTTCCCATTTCTTTTCACAAGAGTAAGCTTGGTGTTCGAAATAATATCGAACTCAAGTCAAGAAACCACTTGTGTCCTGCGTACGGAGCAGCCCTGGGCGTCAGATCACCTTACATATATGGAATAGGCAACAAAACAACTTTATAACTTTGGAACGTTCCAAGGTTCCAACCAGCCCAAAAGCAGGGCCACATGATGATTGGTTCACAACAACGGGATTCCCCTTTTTCTAGAGAACTTCCACACATGTTCCAGAATCCCAGCACAAACTCTATTAATACCAAGTTGTACCCCACCGTCCGTTGAGAGAGGCTTGGCCCATAGCAGTCCAACGACTAGAGTCCACTACAGCGCTCAACTTGAGCTAGGCAAGGTGCAGAAGCTGGATTTCGACTTTCAATGTGATTGCTCTCAATCTCCGATACACTTACCATTTTTGCCTCTCTGACCAATCAACCAATCATCCAATACGGCAACAATATTCAACATTTGATATAAGTCAGAGGTGTCTGGATACAATGTATTGTGCGAAGGGTAAAACTGTGTAAATTCTGGGTACGCAATACCTATTCATTTTCCCATCTGTAAAGTTTATGCGAATGAAAATGGTCTCCCAGAAAGCTCTCGTCATGGACAGCTCATATGTAATTATTACTGTCTATCAACAGGCTTCACAATACCCTACTCTAATATTGATAACTACAGTACTTGTTAGATGTTATTGGGGTGAAATGGATACTAAGAATACTGAGGTTTCTTTTCTCCGCCGTGACAGGGTCGAAGAGCTACTCCTCCCCAATACAACTATCGATCCAAAAAAACAACTTTTGCAAAACAAATTTGTACGTTACAGTTTGATGGTACGCGGGATACAATTCCACATGGGATGGCTCTCTGTGATACTGCACTGTTAACCAAAAAAATAAAAAAATAAAAAGGATAAAAATAAAAAGAGGAAAAGAAACTTAAACAGTGATATTTTTTCTAACTTTCAAATGGCTCCAATGATTTCGATCCATTATTCTGTGTTTCCCTATCTATGGAAAAATGATACCGATATTCTTCCGTGGGCCGTGGGCTGTGGCAGATTACCTTGCAACCCCCTAAACAATAATGGTCAGCCCCGCCAGGCCGGCTTGCTGGGGTGCTTACAGCACTAACCGTAGCTAAAAATATTATTACGATCAGACACTATTAGCTTCGCCAAAACCCATCTCCTGATTTCCTAAACCTCGGACCCGGGTCCGGGAGCTGCCAACCCCACTACGCCCCACCCCCCCCCCCCCCCCCCTTTCCCCTCCCCAAGCCCAGCGGCTTCTAGTTTCGAGGAAGGGAAGGAGAGAATGTTGAAAGAGAGCGATCGAGGGGCGTCTTACGTCCAGAAGCAAGAGCATTCAAACCAACCAGGGGGTGTGAATGCAGACCCACCTTTCATCAATTCCTTCTCTCTGCCCTCATCACAAACCTTCTGATTTGGATTGCGTAGATACATATCACCCTCCTTCCTGCAGCGCCATTTAGCCCTTCCCGGATCCGGAACCGGACCCAGATTCATGGGATTCGAGGCCTGCTTCTGCTACGTTCCTTTCAGCCTCGCTGGGCCATGTTCCGTCATCGAGTAAACTGTAGGCTGTGATCTGACGAACAAGGACACCCGAGACTGCTGAGATTCGCGGGAAGTTTCAATGTTGAGTGGCCTGATTGTTGCTGGCTGAGATCGTTTCTGACGCTCAGATACTACCACCCAGTTGGTAAAAGGTTGAATCCTCCTGGTTGGACGTTGCTTGTGGTAAGGTAGAGAGAGCTGCCGTGTTCCATAGGTTTGGTTAAACTCAACGCGATTTGGTCACTTGGCAACGTTTTCGCGATCAGTCATACTGTTCTCGAAAAGTGGCATTAATGCATCCCCGGTGTCTCTGCTTAACATCAATTTGGGGGGTTCGATAAATGACGCCGCGTTGTTGCTGACGCACGTGGCGGAAACGGTTTCCAAGGTTGGTCGTTCTCTGGTCCATCGGCCACGGTTATACGGTACAATATTGTACAGTTCAGGTGAATAATAAAAGTGGGAGTTCGATGCTTGAAAGAAGAAAACATAAGTATAAATGGAGGTGGTATCAAAGTGGCCGCTAGCGAGACAAGATATTGGGTATTGTTTTCATACACGTAGTTACAGTAGAAAAAGAAAATCATTTTTGATCTATCAATTCGACCCAGCCTGATACATTGCCTTGATCGGGATTAAATCTGGTATCGAATTTCTTGATTGCGAAATATGGCTTCGCGGGATAAAACAAAACTGAGTTTTTGCCTATGCTCAGCCATCATTGACCGTTGTCGGTTAATAGCGCTGGCCCAAGTAGTCTCAAGCGAATCCCTTTTATTTCCAGCCATGGGCCATTGCAAACAAAAATCGACATGTCTGCTTGTGGATCAATCAGATCTGCGAATTTTCACACGTTAATTTGCAACCAACCTGTGATTCTTGCCATTAAATGAGCTAGAAGCAACTAGCTACATATTCTGCGGGATAGCCAGGCGCATTCCGAATGGCTGGAGGACCCCGCGGCGCTTGGGTGGAACGGACCGGCGGCGAGTTAGAGATAAAAGTCGCCTCTACTCCACTCGATTGGCGATTGGAGAATCGATATATTATTTGTTTTGTTTCCTTAGTTCTCACCTACGCTATTTCTTGGCTGAGGGTTGTTGGATATACCAAAGGGTCCAGGCTTGAGTCTCCACTGGTGACATGCTGATCTACTCGAGCGGTCGTAATTTAACGTTTTGCCATTTCAACTGCAGAACGACAATAACAATTAGGGTTTCTCGCTGTGATCCGTCACCATGGACACAGGATGGGACTACTGCAAGCCGCCCACGCCATTCCCCACCCGTGCAATGGAATGTCTGAAGAAAGCCTGAGAAGGGCCCAGGGTGAGCAAGTCAATTGGCAACTGGCCTGCATTCCCGCTGCATTAGACTGCTTTAGTTGATGAGGACAGAGAGCGAGCATGAGGCGCACTAGGCCTATTGTTAGCCTAAGAAACCCGTCAATCTTTCGAACTTGGTGGGGATCCCAGGTAGGAGACAGAGGAAGCTAGGATGCTGGGATAAAGAATGGATAGCCGATAATTTAAATCACGCTGAATAGAGTGCAATGGTGGAGGGTGACCTTTTACATACCCCAACAACGATGGTGCTAGAGAAGCTCAAGAATTTCCTTTGCAGTGTTGGGAGCGCAAAAAGGTCGGAGAGAAATCAGAGTCACGTGGCACAGTGAACTATCCGTTTGATAAATCATACCTGGCAAAAACGGCCCATTCTATATATTACCTAGACTTAAAAGAAGGTACATTTCCACAGGGATCAACCTGACGTCCCTAACAATATCCAAACCATCCAACCAACCATGGAATGGAGGGTTTGTTCCGACGAACTTGACTCTTCTTCTCGACTTCCCATTCTATCGATGTTGCATGGTCATCACCAGTCGATGATGAGTGATCGACACCAACGGTGGACATTGAATGGATTTAACCTGATTTTAATGGTTAAGCTGCGGGTAGTTAGATGGCACAGTCACCGTAATACTTCGGGATCTACAGCACCTTACAAAACTCAACGTCACCCTCCGGCTCTATCTCCTTGACCCAGGATCAGCAGGGTAGACTTCTCCGCACAGAGGGTTGGTTGAGAGCGAGGTGCGGTGCCAATAGTGCCGCTGATCGTGTTCTCACCTTTCATCAAGTGCGGCACAACCTGGTATGGATTCTAGGGAACTTTGGAAGGGAATGAATGGGCTCACGAGTTGTGAAAAACCGAGAGGCGCCAAAAATCTTCATCTCGGGATTATCATCACCAGCGTCTCCAGGTTCCTCAATGCTCCCCAGGTAACTCGGGACGATTACTTGTTGTTTTCTTCTCATCGGATTCCCTTCTTTCATATACTGGTTGTTGGTCTCGTTTCGTGTGTGTTATTGGCAAACAGTTGAAACATGTCAATCAATATTTCATTAAAGACTGGGGTTTGCAACTTTGTTTTAGCAAAAGACCATGCATCTTCTTGCCCCATGTACTGTACCGAGTTTTCTTGTACGGCATGTCGCAGAAAGGATGTCAACTCTTAAATCTGTGTCATTCACCCCAGCCTCCATCACTTTGGACAGAAAGAAATACCTCTTTTTAACAACGAGAGACGAATAGTTATTATTAATACCCACCAACCACTTGGAGCCCTCTATTATGCTTCATCCAGAGGGCGTATTCATCTAATGCACTGCCTACGCCATATCTCCCTAAACATGCCACCTTGCTGAAATGATATTCTCTGCCTCCAAAATATTTAAGGACGCATGAAAGGATCACGGGCATGACTAACTAACACATCCATGAAGCTTTTCTGCAAGCACGGCTCGGCTTCATGGTCTTTATTAACAAAGAACAATTGTTCACCACTCTGTATACTTTGAATAAAGAGTGTATGTACCATCGGGGCCTTGCATATTTAGCAAACGAACTGCTGTCAAGGGAAAAAAAAAAAAAAAAAAAAAAAAAACCTAACAGCCATGCTGCCCAACCGTTGTAAACACAATCGACACATTGTTGTTTTATTTTCGTTTGGTGCTCCAAACGCTGTAAAGACATGCATTTCAGAAAATTGTGGTTTGGCCGCAAGGGACACAACCATAGCAACAAGAAGTTTCAGGCTTTCAAAAAAAAAACACATCTTCAATACCGACTGCTTCACCCGTATCCTACTCACCGTCTATCTACGAAAGCCATCACCGATTCTCTTTTCTCGACTGATGTATTTCTAGGATTCATTCATTCTTCTCATACACAGATGCGGGCTTTCTTGATTCTCGTCTCATCAACAACACCGCCAATGTCTGGAACAGTGATAATGCAAGCCGCCGATCCTAAAATTTCAGTCTTTGGTATTATGCAGAAGCCAAAACGCATGAAAATTTCGACCCAGATCTCCGCCAACTTTACATTCAAAGTTGACAAGTGGAGAATTCATTGAAGCAAACAATTGGAAAAGGGCAAAATCAAGGGAAATTTTTCCTTATCTCTTAAATGACAGGTCAACTTGGCATCTTGGTTCGACTGTGTCAAAGCGCAGCAGACGAAGGAGACGGATAGAAGCAGCACAGTTGCAATATCTTGGCTGGAAGGCGGTTATGCATGCCCCATCCCATTCTCTCCAGAGTCATTGAGAAAATCTATTCTTCAAACTTAATTAATAGATTTTCTGTGGGAGCACTTCGTAAAAAAGAGAGGGAAACAGGAAAAACCAATCAATTATGAAGACTCAATTGACAATCAAAAACGGAAACAAAAGAGGAAAAAATATCCCTTGCAAAACACCAATAGTGGTCAAAGAATTTACAAACTGCCAATGAATGAAAAAAAGAGAAAGAAAATAAAAGCCCAGTTGATAGGATGTGAGCTTGAGTGGCGTCTGTGGTGGCTCTCAAAACTTCCAACGTTGAACCTTCATCCCGCTCGGTGGTGCGATTTTGGTGATCTGATCGAATAGCCGTTTGTCGATCATTGGGTAAGATCCGAGTCCTCAATGTGATATGATACATCTTATACGATAGATACTCTTCTGCAAGTGGCTAATTTTATCTTGAACAGTCTAGATTTGTATGAAAGCGTTTACATGTTACTGGAAATTTCGTGAACATGATCAGATTATATCGTGAAATCTTATAACGCCGGCCAAAGGATGGATCGTAAGAATGCATCCACTTACCATTTTCATCAAATCATGGCTGGACATATGAGTCTAGAAGCCTGAGGCCCGCTGAATCCAAGGCTGGGAAATGGAATAGGGAGAATGATGTCTCGATTAGCAGGTCGACGCGACTCAATATCAATAGAGGATGGAGCTGGCTTAACATCCCAAACCTGATATGGTGATTGATCACGATTTCGATGAGCTAGCTGCCATGCTGACCATGTGAATTCATGCTACCTGGAGGAGATTATATCTATTTGATATGTGCTATGGATTCCGCCCGCTCTCTATTATGAGATTATTATTAACATACCTTTCGCCTTAATACCTCCACGGATAAACATTAAAGGCATGAGTTAACACACTTGAACGCCATCTCGAACTGTGTGCAGAATCAGTCAGTTCTTTCTGCCAAACACATTGCCCATTGTGGGCGATGCAAGGCGCGACAATGACGGCCCTTGTGATGAAATAAATTGCATAAAGTCTCCTTTGCTTACCTCCTCATCTGTCTGGCAAATAAGCACACGGGGTTGCTTCCCCCATCCCGTTCCCATGCTCCTTGCTGCGGCTCCCTTTTCTGAAATATCCGTGACAGTGACCCTTTCACCCGCGACCCCTTTCCCATTCACATCCGGATCAATGGCGAAACCCAAACATCTACACTTCTTCACTACTCTTTCTCGCAGAAGAGAGCTCTTCTCGCCGATCCCCCCCGCAAAGACGAGGGCGTCCACCCTACCATCGAGCTTCACGACGTAGTTTCCAATGAAGCCAGCGATGCGGTCGATGAAGATTTCGAAGGCCAGCCGGTGTTGATCTGTTTCTGGGGTTTTGGTAGCTATTTGCGAGAAGTCCGTGGTTCCCGTCATGGATTTCCAACCAGATTGTTTGTTGAGGATGCATTCAGCCTGCGAGATGGGTCGGTGGTAGTTAGGGGTAAGTCGAGGTGGGCTGGGAGTATTTCATTTTGCGTGTTGTGTGGTTTGAGGCATATAAAAAAGAAGACGGGAAATTTGCTTGCAAAATTTCCAATATATATAGAACTGACATACCGTGCTTATGTGCATATCCTTCGTGCTTTCCGGGCTCAATTTCCCTGCTCCAGACGTGTAATGGAAAACAAGGCTATGGATTCCGTTAGATCCATTCCGCTACACAATCTTTCATGAAGATACTTCAAATTCATGAGTTTATATTTACCTTGGATCTATATCTCCACTCCTTGTTGCTCCTGGAAGTCCGGAAAGAGGGGTCAATCCCATCCTATTCGACACAAACCGTCAATCGAAAACTAATCTATATCGAAATATATGCCAGGATGCACCATGCGTGTATGCAAACAAAGCATGAGAACATACGATGTATCAATCGACTTCCCATTTTGAACAGCGCATGCAGATGCACCGCTTCCCAGATGCAGCGCAACAACATTCGTCGACTCGATAGGCTGCTTCAGGAACTCCGCAACGGAGCGCACTATGAACGAATAGCTTGTGCCATGGAACCCATACTTTCGAAGCTAGTTCTCTCTGGCTTTTTCTGGCTTAATGGGATATGTCTTGACATAGTCTGGCATTGACTGGTGGAAGGTGGTGTCGAAATATGCCACCGTTTTGGCTTTGGGAATTTCGCGGAGACATGTATCTATTATTTCTAAGGAGGAGGTGTTATGTCTATATTTGTCCACGATTAGCTTTCGTTTTGCCGTTGAAATATGGATTTATAATTATAACTTGATTACTATACATACAGCGGCGCAAGCTCTTTCAACGCCTGAAGATATCTATACGAATCCTCCGTAATAACCGCCTCCTCTTCGAAGTCCCCACCATGTACCACTTGATGGCACAGATACTCGAAATCATCCTTGCCAGTCACCTCCTCCAGCTCAGAGTGTTTCAAAAAGTGATCCAGAAGATATCTAAACGCCTTTTGCGGAGTCGAGATCTCGTCTTGGATCTCCTTCTTTTGCTTATTGGAACCTTTCGAATACTCGAAGATACGGGGGGGTGCGGTGAGGCCAGCCACCTGTGCAGATGCGAGTTTGACCGGCGGTTTCTCGGGTTTGTAGACCGTAACTTTGATGGATGAGGACCCTGCGTTTATGGAGAGGATTACTCGCGCCATGATTGAATGATCTCCTTTTCCGTTATCTTTGAACTAAAGCGCTCTACTCTCATCAGATATATGGAATATCTCTCTTCATTCGTATCCTTGCATTAATATGTCTTTTCCCAACTCTGCTCATGTCTGCAACCTTTTATTTAATTCTAATGATTTTAGTCGAAATTCAATTCTTGCCCCCGCAAATGTGGTTTAAACTATGACATACTGTCAACCTGTTTTGGGTTTCTACTCCACTTGCTGTTGATCAGTCAAACCGTTGATGACGTCAAACCATAACATATCCCAGCTTTCTAGCCGCAATTTTATCTAACTTTCTCCAGGGACGGGCGATGAAGATGTGCTATTCTAACAAGTGTATTCACTAAATCTTTTGCTCTCATCCCTCGTA
This sequence comes from Paracoccidioides brasiliensis, assembly GCF_000150735.1. Taxonomy (NCBI): domain Eukaryota; kingdom Fungi; phylum Ascomycota; class Eurotiomycetes; order Onygenales; family Ajellomycetaceae; genus Paracoccidioides; species Paracoccidioides brasiliensis. The sequence continues at coordinate 3,103,728 of NW_011371358.1, forward strand.
TATTCGACACAGTTTATACTAGGTTGGTAGTTTTTGGATACAGAATACAGAACTGCCAACTTCATTAACAAATATATATATAAACACTCGGAAAATAAAATACCTACACAAAATGCCCGGCGAAGTTATTGACAAAGCTAATCCAAAGTCATTACCGTCTCACTTGCCTCCACTGATAGATCAATTGGCCGTCCAGCTGTCCAGGACTTCACTGGATGAAAATGTCTTCAGATCGCTACAAAAGTTCCAGCGTGCGGCAAACTATATTGCTGCTGGTGAGTTTATTCATTACCACATTTCGTCCTGAAACATGAGCTCAGGTGTGGGAAGTGTGTGTGCTGAAGCATAGAATATAATATACAGCTATGATTTACCTCCAGGACAATGCATATCTGAAGCGTGAGCTGAAATTTGATGATATCAAGCCAAGGTTATTAGGTATGGTACAGCCATATTTCAAAATCCCGTCCGCAATTGCATTGTGTATGGAAAATGATACTTTGGCTGACAGGCAGCCTGGTTGATATGAAGGTCACTGGGGAACCTGCCCCGGATTGACATTTGTCTATTCTCACTTGAACTACCTGATATCCCAACATGACCTTGACATGATATACGTCGTGGGACCAGGCCATGGGGCGCCGGGGATCCTAGCTGCGCTTTGGCTGGAAGGTTCTCTGGAGAGATTCTATCCAGATTATGCTCGAAACGCAAAGGGCCTAACGAAGCTGGTCACTTCGTTCAGCACCCCGGGTGGATTTCCAAGGTTCAAGCCATCTCACCCTTCTATCTTTCAGAGACCGGTGCCCAACGGCCTAGAATTTGACATAAAGCTAACATTTCCGATAGTCACATCAACGCCGAAACTCCGGGAGCGATACACGAAGGTGGTGAATTGGGATATGCATTATCAGTTGCGTTTGGTGCTGTCATGGACAAGCCGGATTTGATTGCCACATGCATCATTGGTGACGGCGAAGCGGAGACTGGGCCAACAGCTGCGTTAGTAAAACACCCTTGGGCATTGGATGCGATCCATATAAATATATATATATGAAAAGATAAAAGATAGAAAAACTAATATAGTTGCCAAAAGATCCTGGCACGGATTCAAGTTTCTTGACCCTGCAGAATCAGGGGCTGTATTACCTATCCTCCACCTCAATGGGTTCAAGATCAGCGAACGAACTATATTCGGATGCATGGATGACCGCGAGCTTGTTGCCTTATTCGCCGGATATGGATATCATCCACAAATTATCGACGATTTGGAACATATTGACGCTAATTTTAATGCAGCTCTAGAATGGGCCCTGGGTGAGATCCGCAAGATACAGAAAGCTGCTCGATCCGGGAATCCGGTCACGAAACCCCGTTGGCCCATACTGATTCTACGCACTCCCAAGGTTAGTTTGCAAACTGGGCAACATGTGTTTGATTGTATGTGCTAATGGTATTGACCAAACTATCAGGGATGAACCAGCCCAAAACAAATCCACGGTCAGATTATCGAAGGGTCATTCAAGGCCCACCAAGTACCCTTGCCTGCTGCTAAAACAGACGAAAAGGAATTAAAGGAGTTGAACGCATGGCTCTTTTCGTATAAACCGGCGGAATTGTTTACCGAAGACGGTGGTGTGAGTGACGACATTAATAGCATCATTCCTCGTAATGATAAGAGGAAACTTGGCCAGCGAGATGAGGTGTATGAATCGTATAAGCCTCTCAAGCTAGCCGACTGGAGGAAATTTGGAGTCGAAAAGGGAACGCAGGAAAGCTCTATGAAGGCTATTGCTGAATTGATTGACCAAGTTTTCATCGACAATCCTCACTCAATACGGCTGTTTTCTCCTGATGAATTAGAGAGCAACAAGCTTGGTGGAGTATTGGCGCACACAGGAAGAAATTTCCAATGGGACCAATTCTCGAATGCAAAGGGTGGTCGCGTTATCGAAGTATTAAGCGAGCACCTGTGTCAGGGGTTTTTGCAAGGTTACACATTGACGGGTCGAGTGGGAATATTCCCCTCCTATGAAAGTTTCCTCGGTATCATCCACACAATGATGGTTCAGTTTTGCAAGTTCACTAAGATGGTAAGTCGATTTTCCTTCTTGAATGCGAAGCCTAGATGTGATTATTTTCCTGACTATTGGATAGGGCAGAGACACTTCGTGGCGGCGTGATATTGCAAGTATCAACTACATCGAAACCAGCACCTGGACCCGACAAGAGCATAATGGATTCTCTCATCAGAATCCGTCATTCATCTCAGCGGTGTTGAATTTAAAACCGAATGCAGCCCGTGTCTACCTGCCACCAGACGCAAACACGTTTCTTTGCACATTGTGTCATTGTCTGAAACCCAAGAATTATATCAACCTCATGATTGGATCCAAGCAGCCCACACCGGTGATCTTAAGCCCGGAGGAAGCAGAAAGCCACTGTCGGGCGGGCGGTTCGGTATGGAAATTTGCCTCCATAGATGAAGGGCGGGACCCAGACGTCGTCCTGGCGGGGATCGGCACAGAACTGACGTTCGAGGTCATCCAGGCCGCTGCATTACTCAGGAAACGTGTTCCAGAGCTCCGTGTGCGCGTTGTAAATGTGACAGACTTGATGATTCTGGGCGCAGAGACTGGCCATCCTCATGCACTGTCAGACGAAGCATTTAATGCCCTTTTTACAGCTGATCGCCCAATCCATTTCAATTACCATGGATACGAGACGGAAATGAAGGGGCTTCTCTTTGGAAGACAGCAGATCGAACGAGTTACGATTGCATCATATATGGAAGAAGGGAGTACCACCACGCCGTTTGATATGATGCTTGCCAACAGAGTTTCTCGATTTCATGTAGCCCAGGCTGCAGTTCGAGGCGGAGCAGTTAGAAATGAGGGAGTAAGAATAAGGAGACAGGGGCTGCTTTCGGAATTTGACTTCGATATGAATGAGACGTTGAAGTACATCTCTGAGCATCACAAAGGTGAGTTGTGGCCTTTGTATCCCCTTTTCAATCAATGCAACAATTGGAACAATCAGCTAACCAATTGTTAGATCCTGATGACATGTATGACATGCCAAAGTTTTCTGATTAGGAAGAGTCGGTAAGAAGGTGAATTGTATGTATGGATTGGATATGGAACGGGGCCTGGTGTTTGGAGGGTGTCAGATGGCCTGGATTCTTTTAACCTAGAATATGTATTCTTTGTTGCACAAGTCTTTTGTATGTGCTGTATAATGCCATATATGCCTGTAGTAGTCCTTGGAGTTGCCGTCTCACCAATACCCTGGTATCCTCAGTATAATCCATGAGATGTAGTTGTTTCTCACCCTTTGTATGTCGAGAAGTTGAACAATGTTTTTTACCTGGCGGGTAAATCACGAGATGGCGCCATACCATAAAGAGGAATCAGCTAGCCGCATCAGGCAACGCGTACTCCGCTAAGCGAGCAGCCAAGAGCCCGTGATCCCACACCCACGAAAATTGCAGACCGCATCTGAAGAAACAGCAGCGAAGTCAAGTCTAATCTCGACCGTACCGCCAACTTCCCAACAACTTTCCTTCTCCCTACCGACTCAAGGAAAGACAGCAGCAGCTTTTCCCCAATCCCTTCCGTTGTCTGCAATTATGGCTGCTCTCAACAAGATCGCGGCCAACAGCCCTTCGCGGCAGCATCCCTCCGAGCTCGAGACTGCTATCGCCGGTGCTCTCTCGGACCTGGAGGCCAACACCCCAGATTTGAAGGCTGCCCTCAGACCTTTGCAGTTTGTCTCTGCCCGTGAGGTAAGCAATTGAGTATGATTTTTATTTTTTATTTTTTTTGATATAGGAGAGGTCGAGCAATGTATTGTGGGGTTTTAGTGCTTGGAGATTTTATCTGCTAGGGATTCTCGTATTGGAATTGTGGAACGATAGAGAGAAGAATTTTTGGGTTATGTGGAAGATTGGGTATTATGAGCGCGAAAGAAATGGAAGAAGGAACCTATGGAAGCATAGGAGGAATTCGACAGGAGATGGGGATTTGTGGAATGTTGAATATGGATGAACCTCCGTTGAACCCATATACTGATATGTGTCTCCCGAATGATACAGATCGAAGTTGGCCACGGAAAGAAGGCAATCGTCATCTTCGTCCCAGTCCCTCTCCTCCAAGGCTTCCACAAGATCCAGCAACGGTATGCCAAAGTCCAACCAACTACCCTTACCCGAACCGCAAACCGCAAATCCGTCCATAAAAACATCCCCTTAACCACCCAAATATATATTTTTTATAAAAACAAAAAAAGGCAAATACACACATTTAACTAACACGCCCACCACTGCAGCCTTACCCGTGAACTTGAGAAGAAATTCTCCGACCGCCACGTCCTGATCATCGCCTCCCGCCGCATCCTGCCCCGCCCCAAGCGCTCCTCCCGCTCGCGCACCTCCCAGAAACAGAAGCGCCCCCGCTCCCGCACTCTCACCGCCGTCCACGATGCCATCCTCACTGACATCGTCTACCCTGTCGAGATTGTTGGCAAGCGCCTGCGAACAAAGGAGGACGGCAGCAAGCTTCTCAAGGTCATCCTGCACGAGAAGGAGCGTGGTGGTGTCGACCACCGCCTTGATGCATATGGCGAGGTTTACCGGAGATTGACGGGCCGTGGTGTTCGGTTCGAGTTCCCCCAGAGCAGTGCTACAGAGTTTTAGAGGACTTGGTTAGAAAAAAAGAATGTTTTTAAGTTACACCTTTCTTTTTTTTAATGGCTTGGTTCTTCAATGGATGGCTTGCGAGTTAGTGGGGAGAAGGGTCAGGATGCTGGTTGAAAGCTGGTTGTTGTTGACTGGACTCTCATTACTATTTCTTTCCCCTCCCCCATACGGTCGGGTGGGAAAAGGAGTACAAGAAATCAACAAAATAGGTTCGGAAGTTTGTCGTTTCTAATGGGAAAAGGCGATAGATTCCGCAATCTTGAAGTTTTGTGTTAATTTTTTCTTCTGTTTTGTTCCCCTATTTCATTTTTTAGTTCCCATGTCTGCTCCGTGTTTGTCTGCATTAACTTCTTTCGCTGTACGTAAAATGCATTGATGAGTCTATCATGAAAAAGGAACAATCCAAGAATGAAAAAGAGGTGTAGAAAGACAACTGGAAAATGGCAATGCAAATAGGGTATTGTTGGGATCTTCGCAAATTTACATATCTATGGCAAAGATGAAGGCAAGCAGCCTCAATCGATAAGATAAGGGCCTGTCAAATATCGAACACATTCAACAAACAAATCAAGAGGAAATACTCCCGTTTAAGAGCGCCAAAAATGATAAAATGAAAATAAAAGGGGGGAGGGAAGAGGCTGTCTAACCTGCTCCACCTAACTAACAACCATCACTACTACCCTTAATCCTCCCAATTCCCAAAACCATCCAATAAGCCAACTCCCTCTTCACCATCTCAGCCTCCTGTTGCCTCTTCGTATCAGACTTAATAGACAACTCCTCCGCGCCTCCCTCTGCCTCCCACTCCACCCGCACAAACACCGGAATCTCAAGGACATTTTCATCCTCCCCAATTCCACCTCCAACCCCATCATCTTCGCCTCCTTCTTCATCCCTTAAACCCTCGAGTGATCCGGGCACAACTTCCATCGCCACAGTGGTCCAGTTCCGTCCCCTATCCCATATCTTCCCCGCTTCAGCGACTTTATCCAGCCCCGATCTGGAAGAGCGCGGGTCTAGTGCCCCGGATGATGCGAGCGCTTCATCCCATACGTCGCTGTTGGCACCAACTTCGAATTGCGGACAGAGTATGGTGACTCTCGACGCGACACGACCGGGAGTTCGCGAGGGGGTAGCTAGTGTGACGCGAATGGGGTCGAACATGTGGTTTTTCATAGTAAGTAGTAATTGGACGGGTTTGCGAGGCACAAGGGCGTCGAGCTTCACTGGTGGGGAAGAGGCGGGGAAGGGAGGTAGTGGGCGCATGATGGTAAGTGGAATGTAGCTAAGAGCTATGAGACGGATTCGGAAGCGGGTTGATTGTGGTTTGAATTCTGGTTTGACGAGGATGTGTTTACAGGCTTTGCAGCGTTTTGATCTTTTGGTTCGAAGGAGGACGGGGAGGGGTCGGAGCTCATCAACAAATCTTGTTGAGGGGGGCTGGGACATCTTTTGTTCTACAGAGGCTAGCCCGTCCCAACCGCAGTTGGGGGAGGCCATTTTGCGAATGATTGATCGTTCAACGTTAGGGTCGGGGATGTAAAGGCCTTCTGCTGGCGTGAGGGCCTCGCGCATGACTGGCGGTTTGGACTTGGGTTTTTTGCTACCAGCGCCATGGAGATTGCCTAACCCGGCAGAGTAAAGAGACATGATGCGGTTTAAGGCGCTGGGGGATGAGTAAAAACTACCTATTTCGGGGCCCATCAGGGGATCTGTTGGGGATGAAGATGTCTCCGTGATTTGGTTTCTATAAAATGATTTCAAAGCCGAAAACCGGGACGCGGGGTTCATTGGCGGTGGCGATTGTTGCTCTGAAAAAGCAGTCCCAGCTAGCTTATCATCCTGGGAGGGGAGGGCAGCTGGTTTTGTATCGTCGGGGGAAGCGATGGTTGATAATGGAGATTTGGCATCCAGTGGGCTGCGACTTGGGTCATTGGTTAATGCGGCAAGCTGAGCACGGATGTTCGTTGGCTTGTCGAATTTAATTCCAATGTCAAGTGTTGTCCACATGCAATATCCGCATGCCAGTATCCAAGGTCCATTTTGAGCTCCTCCGTTATCAGCATTCCCAAGGGTTGTAACGGATAGGGGGGACGTGCATATTGGACAATTAAAACAATTGCGCGCACACCTATATATCCAAGCTTAGTTCTCCAGGCTTCTTAAAATCTCACTCCAACTTCATATAAATAGTACCTGTTCCCTTCACTTCTGACCATGCTACTTGGTGTTTCAAATAAGCAATTTGGACAATACCAACACACTATTTCTTCTGTAATGCATCTGGGGCATTTGATCTGATGACAATCCTCGCAGTATAAAAGGTGTTCGGGAGGGTAAAGGGAGTAATTCGCTCGAGGTGATCTCGGATCAAAGGTTTGTTCCTCCTCATCCGAATCGGAATCTTGTTGTTGACCGCTAAGGGTGAGGTTTGAAAGGTCCTTAGAGAGTATGTTTGTAGCAGGGGTGGGAGCAGTCGAGGTCTCCGCGCAGGGACATGATATGAACGAGTAGGGAAAAGGACGAGACATTATTTAACAGATTGAGACACGGGCCGTAAAACAAGAGCTGAGAAATCACTCTTATGCCTTTGTGGAGCTCGTAAACTGCATTGGAGGATTACGTTTCAGCTCGTGAACAGGATCCTAGAGAGGGGAATTTGCGGCTCTGGCGATATTAAAGAGTGAGAATTCGTGTCCTTTGGAAGGGATACAGGTAAGCACCCCAATATATCCGGTCCCTTGGTCAATCAATAAGTCTCCCAGCGATTCAATGCGGAGAAAATGAAAGACTGGCTGGCTGTTGGTGTGATGTTGCTCTCTGTGTCCGCAAAAACCAAATAAATCGTCATAAGTTTGGGAGGATGGACCTTTGCGAAGCTGTACAGAGCGAATGTCAGTCCATAATTCCTCACGATCAAACTGTGGAGCAGTGATGGCGGTATGTACTACCGCGTTGTTGTGACATTTGCGCATATGTTGAGGATGTGGTTGGGGTGTTGTGGTTGGTGGTTGATGGTCGTTGGAGCTTCAGATTTTCCACCTTCAACGTCACCAGCAATAAACATAAAATTTTACTTATTATTTACTCTCTTTGCTATCTAAACAGATCAATTTTCTAGAGGACCCCTTTTTACAATATTTATATTATTATACACCAATCTACCCCACTGGCTTTGTCTGCGATGCTGCCCTGAAGTTTTCTTCTACCTCCGCCTAAATACGTATCTTTCAAAACAATACACTGTCTTGAATCAATGTTGCTCTGGCCCCGGCTCCTGAAGCCCCCTCCGTTTCAACATCGGATATGCACCTCTACAAGAAGATTTGCGGTGCAGGCTCCAGGAGTTCCAACCCTAGAGGTATTCAATCGCAGGGCAAAACTACTACAAAAGGAACGTGCGGCAAGAAACGTCAAGCTGAGTCGCAAAGTAGACTATCTCAAAGATGAAGTCGCATTTCGGCTAAGTGAGCGACTACTTGTATGGAATATTTTTATTTTGCTTCGTGATTAAGAAAGCCCCCGCTATTTAATTGTTGCATATTTGAGAAAGGAAATTCCCAATTCTAATTGTCCACCGCTGCTTGCCCAGGATATCAACCGACATTTCGCGAACGTATTAGACTTGGGCGCAAACAGCTGCAACATCGCGAAAGCACTCACACAGCCAATTCCTCCTCCAGAAAAGGACAAAGGAAGAGAAAAGAGGCAGCAAAAACAGCAGGAAGAGCAGCTGCATTCAACCATGCCATCATCATCACCACATCCCACCATTGCAAGCCGAATATCAAAACTCACATGTATCGACGAATCCCCCGCCCTCCTATACCGCGATAAAGACCTCCCATTCAATTCCCAACTGGATATTACCCGCCAAGTTGTCTCTAGTCTCGAATCCATCCCCTTCAAACCCAACACCTTCGACGCAGTCCTCTCATCCCTCTCGATCCACTGGATAAACGATCTCCCTTCCCTCCTCTCACAAGTAAACCATATCCTTAAGCCAGACGCACCATTCATCGCTGCAATGTTTGGTGGTGATACGCTATTCGAGCTACGCACATCGCTGCAGCTAGCGGATCTTGAACGGCGTGGAGGCGTGAGTCCCCATGTTTCGCCTTTGGCTGACGTGCGGGATGTGGGCGGATTATTGACCAAGGCTGGCTTTAAGTTGCTTACCGTTGATATGGAGGATATTGTTGTGGAGTATCCGGATACGTTTGCCTTAATGATGGATTTGCAGGCGATGGGGGAGAGCAATGCGATTCTGCGACGGGAGGCTGGCCCGATATCAAGGGATGTTTTGTTTGCTTGTGATGCTATATATAAGGAACTCCATGGGGAGAAGGACCGGGATGGGATTCCTGCCACGTTCAGGCTGATTTATATGATTGGGTGGAAGGAAGGGGAGGGACAGAAACAGCCGCCTGCCCGCGAGGTAGTGGAGAGCTGAATCTTAAAGACATACTTGGAGGCAGGGATTTTGAGCAGCGGTGAAGTTCAGGAATGTTTGGCTATTTGCTCTGTGTATTCTCCCTCTTGTGAGAGGGGTCTAGTTGACTCGCTCAATCATGCTATGCCGGCACCGACGGAAACTCGGCCCAGATATCTATTTTTGAAAGTAAAACCATGTACCATAGCCACTCCCATAAATAACAAAAAACACACAATCCACACATAGAGTGCACAGAAAGGTTTCAACAGGTCACCCATACATGACCCCTTTTTAAAAATTACGTCCCGTTTAAACCGTCCTCCGATCCGTCATAACTCTTACTATGGACCCTACTCCAATAATATCCACCAACTTCTCATGCCAACTTAGTAGCACACTCATCTGCTGCCCACCGCCTCCCTCCCCATGGTTCCGCGCCTGTATTTGCGAAAAGCCTGTACTCTGTGGCGACAGTGATAATTTTTTTGACGGGGAGATATTATCAGATGAATGCGCAGCCATCCCTTTATACCTATCGTCGACATGGAAACGTCAGCCTTGCAAAACCCGCGACCGACCAGCAACGGAATCCAAGAGTAGGCTCATCAAATCCCCACCGCCCTCTGGAGGACCCAGCACACCAAACATGAACCAGAAGTAAAAGTAAAAGTAACAACTCACAAATACTTCATTAAACAATCCCCCCTGTCCGACCCGCCCTCCCCACTACAAACACTCTCAAGCACCTTCGTCATCTCCCCCTGCCTTATACCTCCCAACACTTCTACTACCGTAGCTAGATGGACTTCCTTCGCCCTATCATCGCCGCCCAATGGCGCTGTGTCAAGTACATGGCGCAAGGCGTTCTCCGAGTCGCCCGACCGTAGCAGCTGGCGAATCTGCGAGCCGACGCTGGCTGCTTCGCTGGAGGTTGTGGGGGCGGGGAGGTTTCCCGGTAAAAGGGTTTCTAGGGGGAAGTTTACGGAGGATTCTGGGTCGAGGCTGTCGACGTTGACGGTGCGGTAGTTTATAAGGGACATTGCGCCAGTCGTTGTTGTTCGTTGTTGGTGTGGTTGGGAGCAACAGGTTGGATAGACGGGGGGTTGTATGGGTGGTGTGCCGGCGGGTTGAATGATTTCAACTTTGCTGGTGTTCAGTTTGGATTGCTCTTGGATTGATGTTTATCAGAGGAGACATGAAATGGAATTGATTGAGGTGTGTTCCAAGGGCAGATGTATTGGATATTTTGAAGTTGAAGTTGATGGAGGTATGTTGGGACTTTGGAAAAGTTATGTCAGCGGCATATCATGGCAAATGCCAAGACCTCGACCAAGCTTGTGGAAGACGCATACAAATGATTGCTTCAAGTAAGAGAGCGAACTCTTGAGATATTCAAAATCTACACATAATTTAAAAATGGTTGTGTATGAGTTAAAATGCTTTGCTATTTCATTACATCTATTAGTGGTAGAAGTTCTATGATAATATGCCAATAACCGGAGAGGCAATGAATGGGGACTAACCACCCCTCCTTGCACAAGAATGCGTGGCCAAATGCGAGAGTGAAAAATGATAAAAGAAAATCCCAAATGGCGCCTTCGCTATGCAGTGTAAGGTCTAAAACAGGGTGAGGACAATAATACAAAACGCGCTAAAAATAACAGGAATAGCCCCCAAAATCGCAGCAAAAAGAGAACCATCCTAACGTCATAAATATGTACAGATCTAGCAGGCAGCTAACATATATGTTCAATATGAGTTTAGCTGCCAACAGACAATGTGATCGCGGGAACTGCCGGATTCGCAGCCACCGTTGGATGAGTTTTGGCTTCTAAACCAGTAGCAGCCTCCTCGTCCTGCTCTCCATCAGCGGGAGCCTTCCGCCCGGAGATCTTCGAAGAGATCCGCGAAAAGAAACGGCCAAAAGAGCGGATTGCGTTCTTGACTGGCGCAAACACGAAGCTGAAGCCCATGGAGATGGGCTTCAGAATAGCTGCTACCGTACCCATGACACCATCGAAGATGACCTTGAACCACGGGTCCGGGAAGCAGCGTATCAGAATGGCGAAGGGTATGCACATTATAGCACAGCCGATGGAAATGGCCCACTGGACGCCAGTGATCGGTCTGACGGAGAGGGCTTCGCCACCAACGAAAATGATCATGACCTGCCCGCCGAACATGAGACAGTTGATGCCGATGAAGTAGTAGTTTTTCAGAATGTCTTCGAAGATATTGAAGTTGTTGTCGAGGCGACGGTTATTAAATTCGTTAAAGATTTGCATCCAGACAAAGGTGTTGAAGACGATAGTATCGAGCTGTTGTTTGACAATAGGATTTGTGGTGTCGTAGTTGAATATGCGGGCGCCACCGAAAAAGAGGGTATATGTCACAGCGAGCTGGTAGATGCTTTGGCCAATGATCATTTTCCACATTGTTATGGTGAAAAGTGGGGCGGATTTCGGGGTGGGTTTTCGGTTGAGAATCTTATCCGTGGGGGCATCGGTAGCACTATCCTCCGCATGTCAGTAGATCTGTATAATATTTTAAAGATGTATCTACTGTGTGACTAGGGCGAACTTACAGCGCCAATGCGGCAAAGGTATCCATGATGAGGTTCACCCATAGCAATTGCACCGGTCTCAATACACTCTGATTACGACTGCTTGAGACGGAGGACACGAATGTCAGACAAACGGCAGTGATGTTAACAGTGATTTGGAACTAACAAGATGACCCAAAGTTAGTGTCCACATATTCAAAAATGGACAGAGAAAATTAGAGGCTAACCTGAAGGAACTTTGCGACGGCGTCGTTCACTGCCCGTCCCCAAGAGATAGCAGTGACAATGGACTTGAAGTTGTCATCTAAAAGGATAATTGAACTTGCTTCTTTGGCAACCTCTGTACTTGCAATGCCCATGGAGAATCCAACATCAGCAGTTTTCAGCGCTGGGCCGTCATTAGTGCCATCTCCAGTGACAGCCACAGTTTCCCCAAGGTGTTTAAGCCGGGCAACTAGAATCCGCTTGTCTTCAGGAGATGAACGAGCTAGAACCTGAAGATTTGGAAGAATTTTATCCATTTCCTTGTCCGAAAGTTGTCGGAATTTGGGTCCTTCCATTGCGATCCCGTCTGGTGTCTTGATGCCGCATTCCGTGGCAATGGCGACAGCAGTCGTTATATTGTCACCTGCATCACATGCGAGTTAGTTAAGCTCCGACAAGCATCAACAAAAGCTAGAACATGGAACAATACAAACCTGTCACCATTTTCACGGAAACTCCAGCGTTATTGCACTTCTGAATAGCAGCGGGAACCTCAGGTCTCAGTGGGTCTTGAATACCCACGACACCAACCCAGTTCATATCATGAAAGACATTGTCAAAGTCAGCCAACGTATTGTCATCTTCCATTGTCTTTGCGCCAGCTGGAGGCCACGATTCGAAATCCTTGTATACCATGCCGATGTTTCGAAGGGAACGTTTCGAGTACGTGGTAATAGTGTCCAAAACCATATTCCGTGAGCTTTCTGAGAGTGTTTCCAGAGCAAATCGGTTATCGTTGGTAATCGAGATAACCTTGCTGGCTTTGCTCAGCAAGATTTCCGCAGCACCCTTCACATGAAGTCGATAATCTCCCGGCGGCTGGCGCACAACAACACCCATACACTTGCGAGCAGAATCGAATGGAATGAGTTGAACAATATAAGCATTGGAGCGCTCCTGAGCCACATTGTTCAATGCAAGATAATTCTGTGCAAAGTTCAGCATGGCAACTTCAGTTTTGCTTCCGATGAATGTTCTTTGGCCTTTCTCTTCGCCTTCGAAGGCAGTCGAGTTCAAAGCGATGCCTTTGACGAGGAGATCCCGGACCGTGGGAGAAAGACCCTTGAGCTTCGCTGTCATATTTGAAATCCCTTCACCATCCTCAGAAGCTTGGTTGAAGCTGTCCTCAATGCCTAGAGTTCCAGCTACAACGGTCATTTTGTTTTGAGTGAGAGTGCCCGTTTTATCTGAGCAGATAACAGTCGCATTGCCCATTGTTTCGCATGCACGGAGAATGCGGACAAGGTTATTTTCCTTAACCATGCGCTTGGTCGCGAATGCCAGGGCCAAGGTAACAGCCAACGGGAGGCCCTCTAAATAACAACCATCAGCAAAAATTGCAACTATATAAAGTGCAGAGTATATAATGAAATGCTTACCTGGAATTGCTACAACGATGACCGTGACAGCGACAATCAAAATATTCAGAAATTCGCCGCCTTTCGCCGCCGGGCTTGCAGGATTACTAGGGAGCTGCACAAGAAATCGAATGAGAAGGATCGTAAACAACACAACGGCCGCGCTATAGATAATCGTAAGCTAACAAAATAAAAATAAAAAATCTTATCAAAATATTGGCGTAAGTTGTAGGGCCACGTACCCTGTCCCAATACCTCCAATCCAATTCGCAAGTCTTCCTAGTTTCACCTGGAGCGGCGTGGGATCGTTAGGAGTGTGTAGTGACATCATAATTTTGCCATAAGTAGAATTGGGTCCAACGCTAGTGACGAGGTAGGTGCCGACACCTTCCAGAACCTTGCTCCCAGAAATGATGAAAGGATCGAGTTTCTTTGTGGCTGAACCATCCATTATGCGTTGCCAAACTTCATATCCTGAGGTTTTCTTCATCTGGTCTGATTCTCCCGTCGCGGATGATTCGTCGCATTTGACACCATGGCCAGAAAGGAAAATGCCGTCCGCTGGAATTGCATCGCCGGGTTCCATGTGCAAAATATCGCCTACAGTAATATCGTGGACTGAGACCATGACTGATTTTCCTGAACGGATAACCTTGACTTGACGGTCGTTTTTCTGCTTGTTTGGTTAGAAAATGGGATTTTCAGAAAGGGCAGAGCCAAAAGGAGAATTCGAGGAGTACCGACCCTTCTGTTCAGTTTGACAAATTGCCGCTCTTTCTGCCAGTCATTCAAAGCCGTAACAAGGGTGACTATCAGAATCGCCACGCAAATCGCAACACCCTCGATCCAATCAACCGGCGACCCTCCACTGAATGTTTCGTAGAGTCCGAGAGAAAGAGAGACAACAGCAGCAATGGTAAGCAGTATAATGATTTTGTCATTGTACGCTCTCCATAGAAGAACTAGAAAACCATCCGTCTTTCTCTCTGGTAACTTATTGGACTGATAGACCCGCAAACGATCCACGAACTGCGATTCAACCGGGATCCCAGCCTCGGTGGGCATTTTTGCCAATTCGTGCTTGAATTCAGGCTGATATTTCCCAGATGCTGCGTTCTTGGTCGCCTCGTCAAACGTAACGGTTCCCTCGAGTTTGGTTTCGTCAATTGATAAACCAGACGTGAGATTTGTCCGGAGGCCACGCTCCAAGCCATGAAGCCCCCCGAGCGCCACGAACGCGTTGAGAGACTTGGGGTTCAGCATTTTATTCAGTTGGCCGGGGGAGAAGGCGAATGGGTTATTTTCCACTTGGAAATCATTTTCGTTTCTCTGGTCTGGGTTCAACGCTTCGGATAAGGGGACGTCATCGTAATCCCCCTTGCCGGGCACTGAATGAGCCGTTGAGCCGGCTCTTGATCTCAGGGTCTCTACATTTGAAAGGAATGAGCCCGACCGTGAGCGGAGAGTCTCTCCATCGTACGAGGCGGGACTGTTGGGAGCGAGGAGTGAGCTATCATTGTTACGCGAGATAGCATCCTCATTGATAGATCTCGAGTCTGAACTCGATTGATCGATCTGCTGTTACTAGAGGTCAGTATAGAGATTGATAGATATGGATTTTTTTTAATCATATCCGGGCTTCTACCATACCGAGGTATTAACGAGTATGGGAGGAGCAAGCAATCTGCTGTTGTTCGCCATTGGTGCGGTCGCTGACGACACCAAAGGCTAAAAAAAAAAGGTGTGTGTCTTAAGGTTTCGTTACCACCTTTTATCGTGAGAGGTATGGAGGAAGATGAGGGAGGGGATCAGGTTGTGAGCCTGAACAAAACAGAGGACTTATAATGTCAAGTGAGTATCTATGAAAATATGAATGCAGGGAGATCTCATATTTTAAAATATCAAGAAGCAACACAGACTTCAGGCGAAGTCTTCTGTCCAACCTTTTTTGCATTTTGACGGGGTGCTGCACTGCTGGCTGTGGATATATACGGATAGGAGCATTGGGGCTGTGCTGCTTGGTATCTCTTGGGAGTGTTGGAGCCCGCCACCATATATACTCACTAGTCCAAGCACAGCGAGAGGTTGGTGTTACAAGGCCCCAGGCCCGGAGCAGTGGACTGGCAGGTGTCAAACACACCCGGCTGACACCGAGGACGTCGCAACGTAGCCACCGCAGCCATTCTGCTCGACGATCTATGATCCCCGATCCACTCTGTTTTCCAGAGGACTGATCAGAGCAACCCGAAGATGATGTTCCCATCGGGGTTTGGGTGAACTCTTTATGCTTTCAGAGCGGCAAGCAGGCTAGGCTATTCTGACGCTCTGATTGGCCAACTCTGCCCCTGGACGGTGGATGACCAATCATATTCATCCAATCAGGGGCCGGCTCCAGGTCGGCGTTCCACTAGGCCCAGACCAATAACCAGTGAGGCTGACTAACCAACCTTGCTGCGAACCGTCAACGGCTGCGGGTTTGTCTCTCTGCCGCCCATCCTGCCCGCTGAGGTACCCTTATCGACGAGTTGCTGGAAGCTTCCCTTAGTGGCCTTGGAAGGTTGTCTAGAGGCGATCTCAGGATTCTCTGTCCGTTTCCAAAATGGGGCCCTCTCCCACAGTTTTTTTGTGTTCGTGTTGTTTGGTTTCGATTGGCGCTGTGGTCTCTGGTTCTGAGCGCTTACATAGTTACCGTACAGCGAGGCGTCCGCGGGACGGCTGGCAAGGCCAACCTCGAAGATATAAACACCGACATTTCCCCCCTTTCCTAGTTATAATTTCCAAGGTGAGGTGATGGAAGAGTTATCCCTGTTACACACAAAAACATCCCTTCTTCCTTAATCTTTTCTCTATTAAAACTTCTTGCATCTGTTTCCCCCATTCTTCACATTGGAGTTATCCTGATGGAATGTTTTGCACAATGTTATTGCGCCCTTCTTAGCATTAATAACTTGGGTTTGTCACATGGAACTCAAATCAATATCTTTTTGAGACATTTACAGCTAGCTATGAGATGGATATCCCTGGTGTATCATCTTGGGTGAGGAGCTTGGGCTTTAAAAAATTTTCGCAAGGTAGAGGGAGGCCTTTCCCTCTGGCTCGGCCGACCCTTAGCCCAACAGGGTTTTCTATTTTCTACCTCTTGGCTTCCCCTCACGCCTCCGCATAGTTGACTGTTTATAAGTCGGGCCTACTTTTTTTTTTCTACTTTTTTTTTAAAAAAAAAAAAAAAAAAAGGTAGAAGAAGAATTCAACTCTTGGCTCATCTTATAATAAACAGTCTAGTTACACCACATGTATTACTTATACATCACTATTCAACCTCACACCGCCTCCATAGAGAGATGTGTGAGATATTGACTTAGTGCATGTAACTAGTTTTAATGGTCATGGCTTATGTCATAAACAACGCTGAAGGCTTTTCAGGCAGAGATTTAAAACCAACATTCGAACTGTACGCCCCATTATTTTTATTTTAACTACGCCCTTAGTGAAACTGTAACTGATCTTCGTGCTGAGACTCACGTTGCTACGCAGTTCAAGTTATGCCGCTTTCCTTCTAATCCCACTTCTCCTGTCCGGTCATTGACGTCCAGGAGATTGATCCTTATTCCAAGTTGGATGCAGGCGTGGCCATGGAGGTTACAAGCTGCTAAACACCGGAAAGAGGGGAGACGAAGCAGAGAATCTTAAAGGCATTAGTTTCACCTGATGGCATGAATAGTGAGAAATTTGTCACCCATCGAGTTGTCCAATTAGACTCAATTTACGAGCGAATGAATGGGTTCCTCAGTCACACATGCACATACAAGTCTCCGACATTGGCGATAATG
Organism: Paracoccidioides brasiliensis; assembly: GCF_000150735.1. Lineage (NCBI taxonomy): Eukaryota > Fungi > Ascomycota > Eurotiomycetes > Onygenales > Ajellomycetaceae > Paracoccidioides > Paracoccidioides brasiliensis. Next base: position 3,120,874 of record NW_011371358.1, read on the forward strand.
TTCAAACCCTGTTCTGAAAAGTTGTATGATGATAATCGGATATGGAGAGTGGATGGTGAAAGGGAGTTTTGAAGAAGACTGCCTGGAGGGATCTGGCAAAGCCTCATGGATATTGTCCGAGTCCTAGTGGCGATGGGAGAGGAGGCACCTGGAGAAAACAACACCCTGAGAGTTCTGAGGACACTAATCTGACTCCGCTTCCCAACAACGATCCCCCCATCAAAATGACTCAACCTCATTACGTCGTCTCCATGGCATAGTTTAGCTGTCTTGATCATTTTTTATGAATATGCCTCGGTTCGCGCGTATGCACAAGCCATACAGTCTAGTCACAAAACTCAGGGCACATGCATGGTCAAAGTCTACCTAAATTTAACTGGTCAGCCGTTGAACTCAACATCGAACCCGGCGGTAGAACCGCGTTGTGGCCGCATTGAGGCAGAGCGGTACCTGACATGTGCACCAATAAACAACGCCAAGGAGCCGCAAGGTGTGGCTGAAGGGTGGCGCATGGATAACTACCAAATAAACTAGTTAACCCTAGCTAGTTACTGTTGGTGGTTTACTAGTTAGTTAACTATTAACGTTATGTCATTTGTCAACTAAATTACACGTGATTTTTCGCCTCGACACGTCATTTCCCCTCAACTTCGAACAATAAACAAACTTCCACTTCTACAACTTACAACCAACACACCCAACACGAGCATCCCACAATCCATTTATCATCCTGCAGAGTCGTGTCTTTCGCGCGATATATGCATTACCCTAAACTAACCTTCGATTTACTTAGGATTTGTCCAGTGTTTAATGACAGCCTTGAACAACCCCTCTCTGCGAGAACTACCTCTCATCCCAGCTAAGCGTCTGTTTGTGTTGCTCGCCAACAATGCTGATTCCACCTCCCCTCAAATCCGAATCACCAAAAGACCCCCCTGACATGATCTCAACGCAAATGAATCCGAGATCGCGATCTTGTTTGCGGGCTTTATGATATGGCAGCCAAGGTAAGTTCTCAATCAAAGGCTCCTCCCTAATTATCTCATTATTGTCGACTAGTTTTGGGAAAGAAGCAAACTAATAAAATACCCTGGAGTTCAGCAGTATTGGGTGGTTGACAGTTTTGCTTTCGTTTTGAAATTGTCAGTTGTGGATATTCCCTTGATACCTCCTCTCTTGGCCAGCTCTAAGGGCACGTCAAGACTAATATCCCTTTTCAAAGAAATTTATATTTCTCAATTTTTCAGATTACCTTTGACAGACAATCTGTTGGTAAAATTGTCAGTTAAAGAGCTTTTTCCTCAGCTTCCCTTACTCCCCGAAGTCCATATTTCTCTGTGTCACAAAAACTAATCGTATCTCTTGCAGCTAAGATAGTGTCTACCGTGACCTAGCATCTCGATATTTCTGCACGTTTTGCAATTGAGTCGACTCTATATCGTTGTGCTGTAAGTCGACTATATTGTCCTTTGATCAAGTCCGGTATATAACTCCATTTGCATTGTCCTACTAAGGCGCACTGTCACTCTAGAACCACAACGATGATCTCACATTCGGATAAATAAGTCCGTTTATGTAGTTAAACCCGAACTTTAATCCAAGATTGAAGCCGGGTCATGCCCTCACACATGTGGTTGGGCGGGCCGTTGCAATTTTGAATTGCCGGCAACTGAAAAAAAAAAAAAAATCAAAATCAAAATCTCTCTCTAGCACGCTTCCTCAAAGGGACCGTTCCACTTAAATCCCAAAAAGCCTCAAGCCTCAACATTACCATTATCGACTGGCTGGACCAAATGTTTAGTTGACAGCTTTACCCAATCTTCTGTAGGTTATCTATATATATTTTTTTAATTTACTTTTTATCTTTTGCGCGGTATTTTCTTCCCCTTCATACATGTTTTTTCTTGTGATAAGTCGTTACAATCTATTTGCTTTTCATTCCCCACACAACTTCAACGATACGTTATCTGGCGCGAAACACATTCCTACCTAGAAGAGACAGCATTCCGATACAACAGAGAAAGGAAAGAATATAGAGATCACTCGTACGTTCGAAGAGCAATCAAAAGGAACGGTTCGTAATCCTCCATCTCTACTCCCCTGCATACTGCCCCTCCACACTCTCCCCACCTCACTTCAACCGCCAGTCGCCACCGAACCTCTCAATCTCTACGGTGCGGGCCTCATCCAGCGACACTCTCCCCGCATTCAGAATTGCAGTAGTGGCGATCGTATTCTTAAGCGTCGGTAGGCCTCGCTCATCTAGCTCATCGAGCGTCACACGTCCCTCGTTCAGGGCATTTACGGCGTCGATAAATTTCTCGATGCTGATATAGCCGTAGCCCGTCTGACCACCGAAGTTGCCTTCTTCGTCGGGGGCATACCGCATGTAAAATCTAGGGAACAGTTAGTTTGGACAGGAAATGATATTGATAGATTGGCAGGTGAGGGGTTATCTGAAATTTCGCTATGTGGACAGTTTGTTTTGTCGAGATGTTGTGGAATGTTTATGGAAAGGTTTGTTGATTGGAAGCGGTAGATTTTTCAGGCGGGAATGACAAGATGTCGACTTACGGATTTATCCAGGCAATATTCCCCTTGTTGTCATCTGTTACATCATAGCCGCGCTTGGCCTGGTCGATGCGGATTTCACCCTTCGAGCCCATCCCTAAAGATCCCGGTCGTGTCATTTCGGTCTCATGAGCTGCAAGCTACCATCGCCAACGCATGCTTTAAGGGAAAAGGAAAAACTAGGAACGGCGAAACGGCAAACGGCCCGACTTCTACCTACATTGAAAATACTGATTCGAATGCACCCCGGCACTCTGCGGTGCCGTCCAGCTCGCCGTATAAACCCCTGTGGCAATCTTTCCCGGCTCATTCTTCTTCTTCCATTCGACCAGCAACGTAATCGTATCCTCCGTCTCTGGCGCACAACCTAACTCCACCGCGACCCCCTTAGACGCCATCGCCGTCACCTTCACCGGCGTATAATCCGGCGCCATACTCTCGCTGATATCCACGTGGTGCGAATTCAAATAATACGAGATGTCACTATCGCGGCCCGCCCAGGCCTTGAACGTTTCCAGCTGGCTCTTTGGCTGGCTCATGTAACTGTAGAAGTAGTTGAAGTCGCCTAGCGTGCGGGCTTTGGCACGCGCATCCGAATAGGCTGGGTCGAAGCGCTTGTGATGCTCGATGAAGACGAAGACGCCATGTTTGCGTGCTTCGGAGAGCAGGTGGAGATGGTCTGTGAGTAGCTTTGTGGCGGGCTTGGTAATGAGGACATGGATTTTGCGTTGGATGGCGTAGAGGGCTATGGGGTAGTGGGTGGAATCTGGGGTGAAGATTGTAATTGCGGAGCCAGGAGGAAGGGCATCGACGGCGGTTTTATAGGCCGTTGGGTCGACTTGGTCGTCTGCTGGGAAGGATTGGAAGGAGACGTCGAGGTTGTTGTAGACGTGAGAGATGTTTTGGAGGAGATATTCTTCTGTTAAATAGGTTTTAATAATATGTATTGGGTCGTGTGTGTGTGAACTCTGAGGGAAACAAACTCACTGATAGCCGGAAACTTGGAACCGGACACGCCCACCATGCTCAAGTTGCCTACTTTACCTCTCCTCCGCAAATCGAACAATGTCAGGCCCACGACGCCGACTTTCTTGTCTGAACTGGATGGACCACCACCCACGAAGCCGGTGGTGTATTCTCCTGTTCCTACCTGCAGATACAATATGCGGTCAGAAAGGCTTTTCTAATCCAAATCGTTCTCCGAGATTATTATGACGAGAATATTATGGGGGAAAGCTCTCACCATCAAAACGTCTGGAGGAGCCATATTGAATGTGCTTAGAAAACACAGATGCTCAGCGGGGAATATGGTACTTCTTCAAACACTTTCCGTATAGCGATCGATTGAGGTGGTACAAGGGAGTATGAGAAGGAGTGAGAAACCAAGAGGAAGGAGGATTACCGGAAGACATAGTAAGCTGGATATATAGATAGCACCGGAGGTATAATACAGATTGGATGGATCATATAACTCTCAAGGGGCCGCCCGCCGGTATGCGGAGAAACTAGACAAATCCGTCTAATGTTTGGATGCGACGACACAAAGAAGAAGAGGATTCGACTCCGAACAATGGAATAACTTACCAGTCAGGAGTTAATTAACTAACTTAACAATTAGCATAACGTTACTAATGTTAATAACTAGCTCCATGCACAACTGTAGCCATGCTGCCCCATTTCCCTCTACAATCCCGTCCTGACTCCGGCCGGCTTAGATGGATGGATCGTTGATGCCTCGGAAGGTCTCACGGCGGCAACACACATACATACAATGCATACATGCATACATACATACATACATACATACATACATACATACATGCATGCATGCACGCACGATCCAAACTTATATATCAAATGTAAGGTGTGGATCGCAGCACGCTGTTCAACAGCCGTCATCGTGAATATCCTGTCATCATCGAGAGCAAGCAGCGTGTGTAATACACCTGACCACGGAACTCTACCGCGTATGGAAGCTGTGGGTTAGTTAACTTAGTTACTCGTTCGCAGCATCCGCAACCCGTAGTTTTTGGGGTGAGTCTCACAACTAGGGTGGTGGGAAGACTGGGCAGTTGGGGCTGTCTACAAAGGCGATGGGTAGTGGTTTTGGGTATCCTACGTGCCAGAATGAGCAGTGAGGGGGATGCATGTGAGGAGGATGTTGGAGTTGGCAGCGGAGAAGTGGATTTGAGGGGAGGATTCTGTTAGGTTATAAAGTGTTTTGAGAGAATGGGCTGTTGTACCTGAAAGACTCTGGGTGTTTATTAATTTTTGATAGTGAACTAACTACCGCTGTTAAGCTTGACATGAGAAAGACTGCCCTCTTTTTTATTCGCCTTTTCCCAACCGCTTTCTCCTTTTTGGCCTGTTGCCCACCGAGGCAGGGAGCGAAGAAGAAACAAAGCGCATGCATGTGCCTGTAGTCTCTTAATACCTCCTCCAGCTTAGCACGTTGGATTTTAGGCTTCGGTTGCAGGAAGTCAATTATCTACCACAGGCAAACCCTACACCAGCAATTTTCTTCAAAAGATATCACACCGTCAGAATTTCCTGACTGGCCGCCTGAATGTTTTGTAAATATTATCCTTACGGGGCGGGTATAAATGGATATGTACATAACACTTTGGCACGGGTAAATACATTTTTCTGTTTTCGCTGATGTGATCGTGCAAGTAGGGATCCCTGGTTATGGCCCAAGGTGTGTGTGTGTGTGTGTGTGTGTGTGTGTGTGTGTGTGTGTCACGCTGTGGTTGTGACGGAGCGGAGGTGCATGAGGTCATACAAAACATTGCGAGAGACCAACTTCGAACCTTGGTCAGGGGGGTATGGGTGGATAGGGACAAAGAACAGCATGGAGTCCAAGCACTGGATCATCGGATGGATCAGATGGATCAGATAGGGATCTCTGCAGATACCTATCATCTTTTTCCCCCCACCGCATCTCTCCCCTGTCAACATCCAATAGCGCATAAGTTATCTGTTATTAACTGTTTCATTCGTGGCTTGATCGTCTCTCAACTTTTTCTTTTCTCCTGGCGAAACTTTCCTCGTTAATTATAAGCCAAGGCCATTGTGCTATCTAAGGTTCTGATAGGCCCACTTCCCGCCACCGTCTTTCCACATACAGCTAGCGTGAAAAATCTGCCAGGCGAATTGGCCTGAAACAGACTAGCGGCCGAGAACTTCCCACCAATCGTGGCCCGGCGACGGCCAAACGAAGTTCCGCGGATCTTGAAACAAGGCAACCTCAGCATTTCTCGGGGCTCCCATTGGCTGACTGAGACACCGCCAACCACCAGAGCAAACAGAGCAAACAGAGCAAACAGACTTTTACAGGAGGATTTTCTCCTTTTTTTTTTTTTTTTTTTTTTTTCCCTCCCTCTTGGGATCTTCAACAACAACCTCTCACATCTACTAAACACCTGCTTCACCCCACTTCCTCTCTCTTCCTTTTGTGATCTTCTCCTTTTTCTCTCTTTGGCTGCCGTGATTTTCGTTTCTTTCGTCGATTTTTCCTCTTCCCTTCTAACCTATCACCGGTTTACTTCAATCGTTCTCTTCTTCCGTTTTGATAGGCCAGCTGGCTAGCTAGTTCCTCCCTGGTCCCGTTCTAAGGGCCGCCTCCTGTCTGCACTATCAGCTGCACTATCTGCATCCCCTTATTTTAACGGTACCAGTCAGTAACAGCTGCAGATCGGCAGAATGCCTTTTCTCCAGTTTTTCACAAACCTTCTATTCAAATTCTTTTTGCCCCCCCCTCCCTTCGGTTAGGTCTGGCTACCGTTCCTTAAATTCTTGTGCGAACTTCTTCTCGGTTATGGAAAACTCTTCTCCGGAAGTTTTATTTTTTTATGGTTATGCATATGTAAATAAATACTTTTCTTACCGACCAAATTTAATTAAGGGGTTTTCTCTATGGTCACCAGTTCAAAATTCGGTCCTTGATAAAACGGCGGGTGAATCGACGGGCTGGCTGTTTTATCCTCAAAAGGTCCGATCCCCCACCATGGCTCCCAATACACCAAACACAGCCCGCTCAATCCGTCGACGACCGTCTCTACTTTCCAGCTTTCGTCCTCGCACTGCTGGAGCCGATATTCCCGTTCCACCATTACCCTCACGTCCGCATACTGGTGTATGGATTCCTCACAAGGATGGAAGTCATCGTGATTTGATGGCCCTTTTCTCCCACGAGACAGGAGCATATGACTTGGGCGGTGTGCAACAGCAGCAACAACAGCCACAACCGGAGCCACAGCAACAGCAACAGCAACAGCACCAGCACCAACCCAAACAACAGATCCAACGACATCCTGAATCTCTTGAACAACCGGACCTTCTTGATCCAGAGGATACTAACGCTTACTCACACATAAAAACAAGACATCGTCCCAGCAAGAGTTTCTCCAGCCTGCGTCACGGGGTCTACGAACTCAGGGCTGTTGCACGCCGCCTATCTCTGACGGTCCGCAACAAATCTTCAAGATATAACCTGTCAAGAGCCATGGAAGGGAACGATGATGGCAATGTATCCGATGACTATAAATCTGCCGATTCAGGAGCTGCCATGGGCTGCTGGGGTGCCAGTCGTGCAACCCATCGTCCGTCTCTCGGTAGCCTCAATGCGCTGGGCCGCTACTGTACACCACCATCATCAGTTCCCTGCGTGACAGATGCGATCCCGGGGAGCGGCTCGGAACCGCCAATCCTTCCCGATGACCTTTCACGCGGTGCCGCGGCACGAGCTGCTGCTGCTGCCCAGAATGAGATGATTAAGGTTTGTCGTATGGGTTCACGGGGGGATTCGAAGATATTCGACTCGGATACAGCCCTAATTGAGGAGGCAGATGTTGCTGGAGAGGACTCGGAGAGCGGCATTGATGTTGATCTGCAAGATCATGTCGATGTCTCAGAAGTTGATGACTTGGATGTTGTGCGCAAAGGTAATGGTTCTTCACCTGTTTACCTCTCTGCAGAGTTGGCTACTCTGATGCTAATTACAATCTGTCATAGACCCAATGGATTATCTGCCTGCCGAACTCATGGCGCATATCCTTTCCTTCCTTGACGCTGACTCGCTCAGCCAAGCAGAATTGGTCTCCCATGCATGGCACGACCAGGCTGTCTCTCACCATGTCTGGAGAGAAGTTTTCCGTCGCGAGTACCGGGGCCGGCCTCAGACTGGGAAAATGACGAATGGACAATCCAAATCCATGGGATTGGGACGCTCTCTACCCAACCAGGATTGGAAGAAGATGTTTGCTGTTCGTCGGATGTTGGAGGCTCGCTGGAAAGAGGGCAAGGCTGCTGCGATTTACCTGCATGGACATAAGGATAGTGTTTACTGTGTTCAATTCGACGAGTATGTCCCCCTACTGTTTGTTCTCTTTCATGTGCCTTATTCTAACCAGACCTAGAAACAAAATCATCACCGGCTCCCGCGACCGCACCATTCGCGTCTGGGACGCACACTATCCATGGCCCTGCCTCAAAATCATCGGAGCACCCCCCGACCCTAAATCCCCTCTTACCCTAGGTCCCCTCGTAATCGATCCACCCGACGACCCCATCGCCCGAACCCCCTTCATCAGCATCTGCCCGCCAGCCCGCTCATCCCCGGACCTCGTAATTCCCACCTCCGACACCTCCGACTACCACCGCGCCTCAATCCTCTGCCTCCAATTCGATGACGAAATACTCGTCACTGGCTCCTCAGACTACACCTGCATTGTTTGGGATATCAAAAACGACTATAAAGCCCTCCGCCGTCTGGTGGGACATCAAGCTGGCGTCCTAGACGTCTGCTTCGATGATAAATATATCATCTCCTGCTCGAAGGATACTACCATCTGCGTCTGGGATAGGAAGACAGGTGAGCTCGTCAAGAGACTGCTTGGACACAGGGGCCCCGTCAACGCCGTCCAGCTGCGCGGGGACCTAATCGTTTCTGCCAGCGGCGACGGCGTCGCCAAGCTCTGGAATATCACCTCAGGCCTCTGTATCCGTGAATTCCCCAGTCGGGACCGGGGCCTAGCCTGCGTCGAATTCTCCGAAGACGCACGCACGATCCTTGCAGGCGGCAATGACCAGGTAATCTACCAATTCGACGCGAACACGGGTGAGCTGGTGAATGAGCTGAAAGGGCATACTGGACTGGTGCGGTCGCTGCATATGGATTCTTCGAACGGGCGGATTGTGAGCGGCAGCTACGATATGAGCGTTAAGGTATTTGATAGTAAGAGTGGGGAGATGCGGATTGATTTACCCGGGTGGACGACGAGTTGGATGCTGAGTGCGAAGTCGGACTATAGGAGGATTGTGGCGACCAGTCAGGATTCTAGGACTGTTATTATGGATTTCGGGTATGGGATTGATGGGATTGAGTTGCTTGAGGAGTAAGGGGTGGTTGGAGTTTGGTCTTTCCTGCTTAAAGTTTTGGCGAGAGCCGTGGTGTCTTGTAAGGGAGTTCTGCTTCTGTTCCCTATGTGCCTCTTTTACTCCTCGTCTTCGTCCTCGTCCTCTTTAACCCAACCCTTTTCTTTCCTGGTTAATTTTACTTTCTTGGGCATATGTATTTCTTCTTTTCCTTTTTATTTCTCTCGTCTTATATTTTTCACTGATTTTCCCTTGCGGTCTGCCCTCTGATCTTTGTTATTGATTTCGATTTTTACCTTTTCTCTCCTTTTTATTTGATTTCTTTTTTCTGCTTTCTTTTGAAGTTGGCTCTTCCTCTCCAACTTCCACTACACATATTGTCCAAGCG